>NW_025957698.1:0-32643 GCF_023159225.1 Perognathus longimembris pacificus
AAAATTGTAAAGTGGAGAAAGCGAGAGCGCGCGAATGCACTCAAGCAAACACAAACAGCACAGCACGATGCGTATTGTTTTTTAAAATTGACAAAATAAATCAAAAATAAATCAAAAATAAAAATAAGTGGAAAAGGCGAGAGTGCGCGAGCACACAGGAGCAAAGACAAGCAGCGCAGCTTGATGCGTAGTAAAAAAAATAATAAATAGACAACTGGTCGACCTCATTAGAAATAAAAACCCAAAAGATTAGATAGATAAACAAACAAACACATAAATGTGGAGAGAAGGGCAGTGCGCGCAGGAGCAAAGGTAAACAGCAGACAGACCTGAATCCTTATCTTTACAAGGTCGACCTCAGAACTTTGTTCAGTTTGTCTCGGTGACAGATAATGGAAGGAAGGGCAGGCAACTGGTCAACTTCATTTAAATAAACAAATAAAAAATAAGATAAACTCTCAGGAATAGATAAATAATAACAAAAAAATTGTAAAGTGGAGAAAGCGAGAGCGCGCGAATGCACTCAAGCAAACACAAACAGCACAGCACGATACGTATTTTTTTTAAAAATTGACAAAATAAATCAAAAATAAATCAAAAATAAAAATAAGTGGAAAAGGCGAGAGTGCGCGAGCACACAGGAGCAAAGACAAGCAGCGCAGCTTGATGCGTAGTAAAAAAAATAATAAATAGACAACTGGTCGACCTCATTAGAAATAAAAACACAAAAGATTAGATAGACAAACAAACAAACACATAAATGTGGAGAGAAGGGCAGGGCGCGCAGGAGCAAAGGTAAACAGCAGAGAGACCTGAATCCTTATCTTTACAAGGTCGACCTCAGAACTTTGTTCAGTTTGTCTCGGTGACGGATAATGGAAGGAAGGGCAGGCAACTGGTCGACTTCATTTAAATAAACAAATAAAAAATAAGATAAACTCTCAGGAATAGATAAATATTAACAAAAAAATTGTAAAGTGGAGAAAGCGAGAGCGCGCGAATGCACTCAAGCAAACACAAACAGCACAGCACGATGCGTAAATTTTTTTTAAATTGACAAAATAAATAAAAAATAAATCAAAAATAAAAATAAGTGGAAAAGGCGAGAGTGCGCGAGCACACAGGAGCAAAGACAAGCAGCGCAGCTTGATGCGTAGTAAAAAAAATAATAAATAGACAACGGGTCGACCTCATTAGAAATAAAAACCCAAAAGATTAGATAGACAAACAAACTAACACATAAATGTGGAGAGAAGGACAGTGCGCGCAGGAGCAAAGGTAAACAGCAGACAGACCTGAATCCTTATCTTTACAAGGTCGAACTCAGAACTTTGTTCAGTTTGTCTCGGTGACGGATAATGGAAGGAAGGGCAGGCAACTGGTCGACATCATTTAAATAAACAAATAAAAAATAATATAAACTCAGGAATAGATAAATAATAACAAAAAAATTGTAAAGTGGAGAAAGCGAGAGCGCGCTAATGCACTCAAGCAAAAACAAACAGCACAGCACGATGCGTATTTTTTTTAAATTGACAAAATAAATCAAAAATAAATCAAAAATAAAAATAAGTGGAAAAGGCGAGAGTGCGCGAGCACACAGGAGCAAAGACAAGCAGCGCAGCTTGATGCGTAGTAAAAAAAATAATAAATAGACAACTGGTCGACCTCATTAGAAATAAAAACCCAAAAGATTAGATAGACAAACAAACAAACACATAAATGTGGAGAGAAGGGCAGTGCGCGCAGGAGCAAAGGTAAACAGCAGACAGACCTGAATCCTTATCTTTACAAGGTCGACCTCAGAACTTTGTTCAGTTTGTCTCGGTGACGGATAATGGAAGGAAGGGCAGGCAACTGGTCGACTTCATTTAAATAAACAAATAAAAAATAAGATAAACTCTCAGGAATAGATAAATAATAACAAAAAAATTGTAAAGTGGAGAAAGCGAGAGCGCGCGAATGCACTCAAGCAAACACAAACAGCACAGCACGATGCGTATTTTTTTTAAAATTGACAAAATAAATCAAAAATAAATCAAAAATAAAAATAAGTGGAAAAGGCGAGAGTGCGCGAGCACACAGGAGCAAAGAGAAGCAGCGCAGCTTGATGCGTAGTAAAAAAAATAATAAATAGACAACTGCTCGACCTCATTAGAAATAAAAACCCAAAAGATTAGATAGACAAACAAACAAACACATAAATGTGGAGAGAAGGGCAGTGCGGGCAGGAGCAAAGGTAAACAGCAGACAGACCTGAATCCTTATCTTTACAAGGTCGACCTCAAAACGTTGTTCAGTTTGTCTCGGTGACGGATAATGGAAGGAAGGGCAGGCAACTGGTCGACTTCATTTAAATAAACAAATAAAAAATAAGATAAACTCTCAGGAATAGATAAATAATAACAAAAAAATTGTAAAGTGGAGAAAGCGAGAGCGCGCGAATGCACTCAAGCAAACACAAACAGCACAGCACGATGCGTATTGTTTTTTAAAATTGACAAAATAAATCAAAAATAAATCAAAAATAAAAATAAGTGGAAAAGGCGAGAGTGCGCGAGCACACAGGAGCAAAGACAAGCAGCGCAGCTTGATGCGTAGTAAAAAAAATAATAAATAGACAACTGGTCGACCTCATTAGAAATAAAAACCCAAAAGATTACATAGATAAACAAACAAACACATAAATGTGGAGAGAAGGGCAGTGCGCGCAGGAGCAAAGGTAAACAGCAGACAGACCTGAATCCTTATCTTTACAAGGTCGACCTCAGAACTTTGTTCAGTTTGTCTCGGTGACGGATAATGGAAGGAAGGGCAGGCAACTGGTCAACTTCATTTAAATAAACAAATAAAAAATAAGATAAACTCTCAGGAATAGATAAATAATAACAAAAAAATTGTAAAGTGGAGAAAGCGAGAGCGCGCGAATGCACTCAAGCAAACACAAACAGCACAGCACGATGCGTATTTTTTTTAAAAATTGACAAAATAAATCAAAAATAAATCAAAAATAAAAATAAGTGGAAAAGGCGAGAGTGCGCGAGCACACAGGAGCAAAGACAAGCAGCGCAGCTTGATGCGTAGTAAAAAAAATAATAAATAGACAACTGGTCGACCTCATTAGAAATAAAAACACAAAAGATTAGATAGACAAACAAACAAACACATAAATGTGGAGAGAAGGGCAGGGCGCGCAGGAGCAAAGGTAAACAGCAGAGAGACCTGAATCCTTATCTTTACAAGGTCGACCTCAGAACTTTGTTCAGTTTGTCTCGGTGACGGATAATGGAAGGAAGGGCAGGCAACTGGTCGACTTCATTTAAATAAACAAATAAAAAATAAGATAAACTCTCAGGAATAGATAAATATTAACAAAAAAATTGTAAAGTGGAGAAAGCGAGAGCGCGCGAATGCACTCAAGCAAACACAAACAGCACAGCACGATGCGTAAATTTTTTTTAAATTGACAAAATAAATAAAAAATAAATCAAAAATAAAAATAAGTGGAAAAGGCGAGAGTGCGCGAGCACACAGGAGCAAAGACAAGCAGCGCAGCTTGATGCGTAGTAAAAAAAATAATAAATAGACAACTGGTCGACCTCATTAGAAATAAAAACCCAAAAGATTAGATAGACAAACAAAAAAACACATAAATGTGGAGAGAAGGGCAGTGTGCGCAGGAGCAAAGGTAAACAGCAGACAGACCTGAATCCTTATCTTTACAAGGTCGACCTCAGAACTTTGTTCAGTTTGTCTCGGTGACGGATAATGGAAGGAAGGGCAGGCAACTGGTCGACTTCATTTAAATAAACAAATAAAAAATAAGATAAACTCTCAGGAATAGATAAATAATAACAAAAAAATTGTAAAGTGGAGAAAGCGAGAGCGCGCAAATGCACTCAAGCAAACACAAACAGCACAGCACGATGCGTATTTTTTTTTTAAATTGACAAAATAAATCAAAAATAAATCAAAAATAAAAATAAGTGGAAAAGGCGAGAGTGCGCGAGCACACAGGAGCAAAGACAAGCAGCGCAGCTTGATTCGTAGTAAAAAAAATAATAAATAGACAACGGGTCGACCTCATTAGAAATAAAAACACAAAAGATTAGATAGACAAACAAACAAACACATACATGTGGAGAGAAGGGCACTGCGCGCAGGAGCAAAGGTAAACAGCAGAGAGACCTGAATCCTTATCTTTACAAGGTCGACCTCAGAACTTTGTTCAGTTTGTCTCGGTGACGGATAATGGAAGGAAGGGCAGGCAACTGGTCGACTTCATTTAAATAAACAAATAAAAAATAAGATAAACTCTCAGGAATAGATAAATAATAACAAAAAAATTGTAAAGTGGAGAAAGCGAGAGCGCGCGAATGCACTCAAGCAAACACAAACAGCACAGCACGATGCGTATTGTTTTTTAAAATTGACAAAATAAATCAAAAATAAATCAAATATAAATATAAGTGGAAAAGGCGAGAGTGCGCGAGCACACAGGAGCAAAGAGAAGCAGCGCAGCTTGATGCGTAGTAAAAAAAATAATAAATAGACAACTGGTCGACCTCATTAGAAATAAAAACCCAAAAGATTAGATAGACAAACAAAAAAACACATAAATGTGGAGAGAAGGGCAGTGCGCGCAGGAGCAAAGGTAAACAGCAGACAGACCTGAATCCTTATCTTTACAAGGTCGACCTCAGAACTTTGTTCAGTTTGTCTCGGTGACGGATAATGGAAGGAAGGGCAGGCAACTGGTCGACTTTATTTAAATAAACAAATAAAAAATAAGATAAACTCTCAGGAATAGATAAATAACAACAAAAAATTGTAAAGTGGAGAAAGCGAGAGCGCGCGAATGCACGCAAGCAAACACAAACAGCACAGCACGATGCGTATTGTTTTTTAAAATTGACAAAATAAATCAAAAAATAAATCAAAAATAAAAATAAGTGGAAAAGGCGAGAGTGCGCGAGCACACAGGAGCAAAGACAAGCAGCGCAGCTTGATGCGTAGTAAAAAAAATAATAAATAGACAACTGGTCGACCTCATTAGAAATAAAAACCCAAAAGATTAGATAGACAAACAAACAAACACATAAATGTGGAGAGAAGGGCAGTGCGCGCAGGAGCAAAGGTAAACAGCGGACAGACCTGAATCCTTATCTTTACAAGGTCGTCCTCAGAACTTTGTTCAGTTTGTCTCTGTGACGGATAATGGAAGGAAGGGCAGGCAACTGGTCAACTTCATTTAAATAAACAAATAAAAAATAAGATAAACTCTCAGGAATAGATAAATAATAACAAAAAAATTGTAAAGTGGAGAAAGCGAGAGCGCGCGAATGCACTCAAGCAAACACAAACAGCACAGCACGATGCGTATTTTTTTTAAAAATTGACAAAATAAATCAAAAATAAATCAAAAATAAAAATAAGTGGAAAAGGCGAGAGTGCGCGAGCACACAGGAGCAAAGACAAGCAGCGCAGCTTGATGCGTAGTAAAAAAAATAATAAATAGACAACTGGTCGACCTCATTAGAAATAAAAACCCAAAAGATTAGATAGACAAACAAACAAACACATAAATGTGGAGAGAAGGGCAGTGTGCGCAGGAGCAAAGGTAAACAGCAGACAGACCTGAATCCTTATCTTTACAAGGTCGACCTCAGAACTTTGTTCAGTTTGTTTCGGTGACGGATAATGGAAGGAAGGGCAGGCAACTGGTCGACTTCATTTAAATAAACAAATAAAAAATAAGATAAACTCTCAGGAATAGATAAATAATAACAAAAAATTGTAAAGTGGAGAAAGCGAGAGCGCGCGAATGCACTCAAGCAAACACAAACAGCACAGCACGATGCGTATTTTTTTTTAAAATTGACAAAATAAATCAAAAATAAATCAAATATAAAAATAAGTGGAAAAGGCGAGAGTGCGCGAGCACACAGGAGCAAAGAGAAGCAGCGCAGCTTGATGCGTAGTAAAAAAAATAATAAATAGACAACTGGTCGACCTCATTAGAAATAAAAACCCAAAAGATTAGATAGACAAACAAACAAACACATAAATGTGGAGAGAAGGGCAGTGCGCGCAGGAGCAAAGGTAAACAGCAGACAGACCTGAATCCTTATCTTTACAAGGTCGACCTCAGAACTTTGTTCAGTTTGTCTCGGTGACGGATAATGGAAGGAAGGGCAGGCAACTGGTCGACTTTATTTAAATAAACAAATAAAAAATAAGATAAACTCTCAGGAATAGATAAATAACAACAAAAAATTGTAAAGTGGAGAAAGCGAGAGCGCGCGAATGCACGCAAGCAAACACAAACAGCACAGCACGATGCGTATTGTTTTTTAAAATTGACAAAATAAATCAAAAAATAAATCAAAAATAAAAATAAGTGGAAAAGGCGAGAGTGCGCGAGCACACAGGAGCAAAGACAAGCAGCGCAGCTTGATGCGTAGTAAAAAAAATAATAAATAGACAACTGGTCGACCTCATTAGAAATAAAAACCCAAAAGATTAGATAGACAAACAAACAAACACATAAATGTGGAGAGAAGGGCAGTGTGCGCAGGAGCAAAGGTAAACAGCAGACAGACCTGAATCCTTATCTTTACAAGGTCGACCTCAGAACTTTGTTCAGTTTGTTTCGGTGACGGATAATGGAAGGAAGGGCAGGCAACTGGTCGACTTCATTTAAATAAACAAATAAAAAATAAGATAAACTCTCAGGAATAGATAAATAATAACAAAAAATTGTAAAGTGGAGAAAGCGAGAGCGCGCGAATGCACTCAAGCAAACACAAACAGCACAGCCCGATGCGTATTTTTTTTAAAAATTGACAAAATAAATCAAAAATAAATCAAAAATAAAAATAAGTGGAAAAGGCGAGAGTGTGCGAGCACACAGGAGCAAAGAGAAGCAGCGCAGCTTGATGCGTAGTAAAAAAAATAATAAATAGACAACTGGTCGACCTCATTAGAAATAAAAACCCAAAATATTAGATAGACAAACAAACAAACACATAAATGTGGAGAGAAGGGCAGTGCGCGCAGGAGCAAAGGTAAACAGCAGACAGACCTGAATCCTTATCTTTACAAGGTCGACCGCAGAACTTTGTTCAGTTTGTCTCGGTGACGGATAATGGAAGGAAGGGCAGGCAACTGGTCGACTTCATTTAAATAAACAAATAAAATATAAGATAAACTCTCAGGAATAGATAAATAATAACAAAAAAATTGTAAAGTGGAGAAAGCGAGAGCGCGCGAATGCACTCAAGCAAACACAAACAGCACAGCACGATGCGTATTGTTTTTTAAAATTGACAAAATAAATCAAAAATAAATCAAAAATAAAAATAAGTCAAAAGGCGAGAGTGCGCGAGCACACAGGAGCAAAGACAAGCAGCGCAGCTTGATGCGTAGTAAAAAAAATAATAAATAGACAACTGGTCGACCTCATTAGAAATAAAAACCCAAAAGATTAGATAGACAAACAAACAAACACATAAATGTGGAGAGAAGGGCAGTGCGCGCAGGAGCAAAGGTAAACAGCAGACAGACCTGAATCCTTATCTTTACAAGGTCGACCTCAGAACTTTGTTCAGTTTGTCTCGGTGACGGATAATGGAAGGAACGGCAGGCAACTGGTCGACTTCATTTAAATAAACAAATAAAAAATAAGATAAACTCTCAGGAATAGATAAATACTAACAAAAACATTGTAAAGTGGAGAAAGCGAGAGCGCGCGAATGCACTCAAGCAAACACAAACAGCACAGCACGATGCGTATTATTTTTTAAAATTGACAAAATAAATCAAAAATAAATCAAAAATAAAAATAAGTGGAAAAGGCGAGAGTGCGCGAGCACACAGGAGCAAAGACAAGCAGCGCAGCTTGATGCGTAGTAAAAAAAATAATAAATAGACAACTGGTCGACCTCATTAGAAATAAAAACCCAAAAGATTAGATAGACAAACAAACAAACACATAAATGTGGAGAGAAGGGCAGTGCGCGCAGGAGCAAAGGTAAACAGCAGACAGACCTGAATCCTTATCTTTACAAGGTCGACCTCAGAACTTTGTTCAGTTTGTCTCGGTGACGGATAATGGAAGGAAGGGCAGGCAACTGGTCGACTTCATTTAAATAAACAAATAAAAAATAAGATAAACTCTCAGGAATAGATAAATAATAACAAAAAAATTGTAAAGTGGAGAAAGCGAGAGCGCGCGAATGCACTCAAGCAAACACAAACAGCACAGCACGATGCGTATTTTTTTTAAAAATTGACAAAATAAATCAAAAATAAATCAAAAATAAAAATAAGTGGAAAAGGCGAGAGTGCGCGAGCACACAGGAGCAAAGACAAGCAGCGCAGCTTGATGCGTAGTAAAAAAAATAATAAATAGACAACTGGTCGACCTCATTAGAAATAAAAACACAAAAGATTAGATAGACAAACAAACAAACACATACATGTGGAGAGAAGGGCAGTGCGCGCAGGAGCAAAGGTAAACAGCAGACAGACCTGAATCCTTATCTTTACAAGGTCGACCACAGAACATTGTTCAGTTTGTCTCGGTGACGGATAATGGAAGGAAGGGCAGGCAACTGGTCGACTTCATTTAAATAAACAAATAAAAAATAAGATAAACTCTCAGGAATAGATAAATAATAACAAAAAAATTGTAAAGTGGAGAAAGCGAGAGCGCGCGAATGCACTCAAGCAAACACAAACAGCACAGCACGATGCGTATTTTTTTTTAAATTGACAAAATAAATCAAAAATAAATCAAAAATAAAAATAAGTGGAAAAGGCGAGAGTGCGCGAGCACACAGGAGCAAAGACAAGCAGCGCAGCTTGATGCGTAGTAAAAAAAATAATAAATAGACAACTGGTCGACCTCATTAGAAAAAAAAACCCAAAAGATTAGATAGACAAACAAACAAACACATAAATGTGGAGAGAAGGGCAGTGTGCGCAGGAGCAAAGGTAAACAGCAGACAGACCTGAATCCTTATCTTTACAAGGTCGACCTCAGAACTTTGTTCAGTTTGTCTCGGTGACGGATAATGGAAGGAAGGGCAGGCAACTGGTCGACTTCATTTAAATAAACAAATAAAAAATAAGATAAACTCTCAGGAATAGATAAATAATAACAAAAAAATTGTAAAGTGGAGAAAGCGAGAGCGCGCGAATGCACTCAAGCAAACACAAACAGCAAAGCACGATGCGTATTTTTTTTAAAAATTGACTAAATAAATCAAAAATAAATCAAAAATAAAAATAAGTGGAAAAGGCGAGAGTGCGCGAGCACACAGGAGCAAAGAGAAGCAGCGCAGCTCGATGCGTAGTAAAAAAAATAATAAATAGACAACTGGTCGACCTCATTAGAAATAAAAACCCAAAAGATTAGATAGACAAACAAACAAACACACAAATGTGGAGAGAAGGGCAGTGCGCGCAGGAGCAAAGGTAAACAGCAGAGAGACCTGAATCCTTATCTTTACAAGTTCGACCGCAGAACTTTGTTCAGTTTGTCTCGGTGACGGATAATGGAAGGAAGGGCAGGCAACTGGTCGACTTCATTTAAATAAACAAATAGAATATAAGATAAACTCTCAGGAATAGATAAATAATAACAAAAAAATTGTAAAGTGGAGAAAGCGAGAGCGCGCGAATGCACTCAAGCAAACACAAACAGCACAGCACGATGCGTATTGTTTTTTAAAATTGACAAAATAAATCAAAAATAAATCAAAAATAAAAATAAGTGGAAAAGGCGAGAGTGCGCGAGCTCACACGAGCAAAGACAAGCAGCGCAGCTTGATGCGTAGTAAAAAAAATAATAAATAGACAACTGGTCGACCTCATTAGAATTAAAAACCCAAAAGATTAGATAGACAAACAAACAAACACATTAATGTGTAGAGAAGGGCAGTGCGCGCAGGAGCAAAGGTAAACAGCAGACAGACCTGAATCCTTATCTTTACAAGGTCGAACTCAGAACTTTGTTCAGTTTGTCTCGGTGACGAATAATGGAAGGAAGGGCAGGCAACTGGTCGACTTCATTTAAATAAACAAATAAAAAATAAGATTAACTCTCAGGAATAGATAAATAATAACAAAAAAATAGTAAAGTGGAGAAAGCGAGAGAGCGCGAATGCACTCAAGCAAACACAAACAGCACAGCCGGATGCGTATTTTTTTTTAAAATTGACAAAATAAATAAAAAATAAATCAAAAATAAAAATAAGTGGAAAAGGCGAGAGTGCGCGAGCACACAGGAGCAAAGACAAGCAGCGCAGCTTGATGCGTAGTAAAAAAAATAATAAATAGACAACTGGTCGACCTCACTAGAAATAAAAACACAAAAGATTAGATAGACAAACAAACAAACACATAAATGTGGACAGAAGGTCAGTGCGCGCAGGAGCAAAGGTAAACATCAGACAGACCTGAATCCTTATCTTTACAAGGTCGACCTCAGAACTTTGTTCAGTTTGTCTCGGTGACGGATAATGGAAGGAAGGGCAGGCAACTGGTCGACTTCATTTAAATAAACAAATAAAAAATAAGATAAACTCCCAGGAATAGATAAATAATAACAAAAAAATTGTAAAGTGGAGAAAGCGAGAGCACGCGAATGCACTCAAGCAAACACAAACAACACAGCACGATGCGTATTTTTTTTAAATTGACAAAATAAATCATAAATAAATCAAAAATAAAAATAAGTGGAAAAGGCGAGAGTGCGCGAGCACACAGGAGCAAACACAAGCAGCGCAGCTTGATGCGTAGTAAAAAAAATAATAAATAGACAAATGGTCGACCTCATTAGAAATAAAATCCCAAAAGATTAGATAGACAAACAAACAAACACATAAACGTGGAGAGAAGGGCAGTGCGCGCAGGAGCAAAGGTAAACAGCAGACAGACCTGAATCCTTATCTTTACAAGGTCGACCTCAGAACTTTGTTCAGTTTGTCTCGGTGATGGATAATGGAAGGAAGGGCAGGCAACTGGTCGACTTCATTTAAATAAACAAATAAAAAATAAGATAAACTCTCAGGAATAGATAAATAATAACAAAAAAATTGTAAAGTGGACAAAGCGAGAGCGCGCGAATGCACTCAAGGAAACACAAACAGCACAGCACGATGCGTATTTTTTTTTAAATTGACAAAATAAATCAAAAATAAATCAAAAATGAAAATAAGTGGAAAAGTCGAGAGTGCGTGAGCACACAGGAGCAAAGACAAGCAGCGCAGCTTGATGCGTAGTAAAAAAAATAATAAATAGACAACCGGTCGACCTCATTAGAAATAAAAACCCAAAAGATTAGATAGACAAACAAACAAACACATAAATGTGGAGAGAAGGGCAGTGCGGGCAGGAGGAAAGGTAAACAACAGACAGACCTGAATCCTTATCTTTACAATGTCGACCTCAGAAATTTGTTCAGGTTGTCTTGGTGACGGAAAATGGAAGGAAGGGCAGGCAACTGGTCGACTTCATTTAAATAAACAAATAAAAAATGAGATAAACTCTCAGGAATAGATAAATAATAAAAAAAATTGTAAAGTGGAGAAAGCGAGAGAGCGCGAATGCACTCAAGCAAACACAAACAGCACAGCACGATGCGTATTTTTTTTAAAATTGACAAAATAAATCAAAAATAAATCAAAAATCAAAATAAGTGGAAAAGGCGAGAGTGCGCGAGCACACAGGATCAAAGACAAGCAGCGCAGCTTGATGCGTAGTAAAAAAAAATAATACATAGACAACTGGTCGACCTCATTAGAAATAAAAACCCAAAAGATTAGATAGACAAACAAACACATAAATGTGGAGAGAAGGGCAGTGCGCGCAGGAGCAAAGGTAAACAGCAGACAGACCTGAATCCTTATCTTTACAAGGTCGACCTCAGAACTTTGTTCAGTTTGTCTCGGTGACGGATAATGGATGGAAGGGCAGGCAACTGGTCGACTTCATTTAAATAAACAAATAAAAAATAAGATAAACTCTCAGGAATAGATAAATAATAACAAAAAAATTGTAAAGTGGAGAAAGCGAGAGCGCGCGAATGCACTCAAGCAAACACAAACAGCACAGCACGATGCGTATTTTTTTTTAAATTGACAAAATAAATCAAAAATAAATCAAAAATAAAAATAAGTGGAAAAGGCGAGAGTGCGCGAGCACACAGGAGCAAAGACAAGCAGCGCAGCTTGATGCGTAGTAAAAAAAATAATAAATAGACAACTGGTCGTCCTCATTAGAAATAAAAACCAAAAAGATTAGATAGACAAACAAACAAACACATAAATGTGGATAGAAGGGCAGTGCGGGCAGGAGCAAAGGTAAACAGCAGACAGACCTGAATCCTTATCTTTACAAGGTCGACCTCAGAACTTTGTTCAGTTTGTCTCGGTGACGGATAATGGAAGGAAGGGCAGGTAACTGGTCGACTTCATTTAAATAAACAAATAAAAAATGAGATAAACTCTCAGGAATAGATAAATAATAACAAAAAAATTGTAAAGTGGAGAAAGCGAGAGCGCGCGAATGCACTCAAGCAAACACAAACAGCACATCACGATGCGTATTTTTTTTTAAATTGACAAAATAAATCAAAAATTAATCAAAAATAAAAATAAGTGGAAAAGGCGAGACTGCGCGAGCACACAGGAGCAAAGACAAGGAGTGCAGCTTGATGCGTAGTAAAAAAAATAATAAATAGACAACTGGTCGACCTCATTAGAAATAAAAACCCAAAAGATTAGATAGACAAACAAACAAACAAATAAATGTGGAGAGAAGGGCAGGGCGCGCAGGAGCAAAGGGAACCAGTAGACAGACCTGAATCCTTATCTTTACAATGTCGACCTCAGAACTTTGTTCAGTTTGTCTCGGTGACGGATATTGGATGGAAGGGCAGGCAACTGGTCGACTTCATTTAAATAAACAAATAAAAAATAAGATAAACTCTCAGGAATAGATAAATAATAACAAAAAAATTGTAAAGTGGAGAAAGCGAGAGCGCGCGAATGCACTCAAGCAAACACAAACAGCACAGCACGATGCGTATTTTTTTTAAATTGGCAAAATAAATCAAAAATAAATCAAAAATAAAAATAAGTGGAAAAGGCGAGACTGCGCGCGCACACAGGAGCAAAGACAAGCAGCGCAGCTTGATGCGTAGTAAAAAAAATAATAAATAGACAACTGGTCGACCTCATTAGAAATAAAAACCCAAAAGATTAGATAGACAAACAAACAAACACATAAATGTGGAGAGAAGGGCAGTGCGGGCAGGAGCAAAGGTAAACAGCAGACAGACCTGAATCCTTATCTTTACAAGGTCGACCTCAGAACTTTGTTCAGTTTGTCTCGGTGACGGATAATGGAAGGAAGGGCAGGCAACTGGTCGACTTCATTTAAATAAACAAAAAAAATAAGATAAACTCTCAGGAATAGATAAATAATAACAAAAAAATTGTAATGTGGAGAAAGCGAGAGCGCGCGAATGCACTCAAGCAAACACAAACAGCACAGCACGATGCGTATTTTTTTTTAAAATTGACAAAATAAATCAAAAATAAATCAAAAATAAAAATAAGTGGAAAATGCGAGATTGCGCGAGCACACAGGAGCAAAGACAAGCAGTGCAGCTTGATGCGTAGTAAAAAAAATCATAAATAGACAACTGGTCGACCTCATTAGAAATAAAAACCCAAAAGATTAGATAGACAAACAAACAAACACATAAATGTGGATAGAAGGGCAGTGCGGGCAGTAGCAAAGGTAAACAGCAGACAGACCTGAATCCTTATCTTTACAAGGTCGACCTCAGAAATTTGTTCAGTTTGTCTCGGTGACGGATAATGGAAGGAAGGGCAGGTAACTGGTCGACTTCATTTAAATAAACAAATAAAAAATGAGATAAACTCTCAGGAATAGATAAATAATAACAAAAAAATTGTAAAGTGGAGAAAGCGAGAGCGCGCGAATGCACTCAAGCAAACACAAACAGCACAGCACGATGCGTATTTTTTTTTAAATTGACAAAATAAATCAAAAATTAATCAAAAATAAAAATAAGTGGAAAAGGCGAGAGTGCGCGAGCACACAGGAGCAAAGACAAGCAGCGCAGCTTGATGCGTAGTAAAAAAAATAATAAATAGACAACTGGTCGACCTCATTAGAAATAAAAACCCAAAAGATTAGATAGACAAACAAACAAACACATAAATGTGGAAAGATGGGCAGTGCGCGCAGGAGCAAAGGTAAACAGCAGACAGACCTGAATCCTTATCTTTACAAGGTCGACCTCAGAACTTTGTTCAGTTTGTCTCGGTGACGGATAATGGAAGGAAGGGCAGGCAACTGGTCGACTTCATTTAAATAAACAAATAAAAAATAAGATAAACTCTCAGGAATAGATAAATAATAACAAAAAAATTGTAAAGTGGAGAAAGCGAGAGCGCGCGAATGCACTCAAGCAAACACAAACAGCACAGCACGATGCGTATTTTTTTTTAAATTGACAAAATAAATCAAAAATAAATCAAAAATAAAAATAAGTGGAAAAGGCGAGAGTGCGCGAGCACACAGGAGCAAAGACAAGCAGCGCAGCTTGATGCGTAGTAAAAAAAATAATAAATAGACAACTGGTCGTCCTCATTAGAAATAAAAACCAAAAAGATTAGATAGACAAACAAACAAACACATAAATGTGGAGAGAAGGGCAGTGCGCGCAGGAGCAAAGGTATACAGCAGACAGACCTGAATCCTCATGTTTCCAATGTCGACCTCAGAACTTTTTTCAGTTTGTCTCGGTGACGGATAATGGAAGGAAGGGCAGGTAATTGGTCGACTTCATTTAAATAAACAAAAAAAAAATAAGATAAACTCTCAGGAATAGATAAATAATAACAAAAAAATTGTAAAGTGGAGAAAGCGAGAGCGCGCGAATGCACTCAAGCAAACACAAACAGCACAGCACGATGCGTATTTTTTTTAAATTGACAAAATAAATCAAAAATAAATCAAAGATAAAAATAAGTGGAAAAGTCGATAGTGCGCGAGCACACAGGAGCAAAGACAAGCAGCGCAGCTTGATTCGTAGTAAAAAAAATCATAAATAGACAACTGGTCGACCTCATTAGAAATAAAAACCCAAAAGATTAGATAGACAAACAAACAAACACATAAATGTGGATAGAAGGGCAGTGCGGGCAGGAGCAAAGGTAAACAGCAGACAGACCTGAATCCATATCTTTACAAGGTCGACCTCAGAACTTTGTTCAGTTTGTCTCGGTGACGGATAATGGAAGGAAGGGCAGGTAACTGGTCGACTTCATTTAAATAAACAAATAAAAAATGAGATAAACTCTCAGGAATAGATAAATAATAACAAAAAAATTGTAAAGTGGAGAAAGCGAGAGCGCGCGAATGCACTCAAGCAAACACAAACAGCACATCACGATGCGTATTTTTTTTAAAATTGACAAAATAAATCAAAAATTAATCAAAAATAAAAATAAGTGGAAAAGGCGAGACTGCGCGAGCACACAGGAGCAAAGACAAGGAGTGCAGCTTGATGCGTAGTAAAAAAAAAAATAAATAGACAACTGGTCGACCTCATTAGAAATAAAAACCCAAAAGATTAGATAGACAAACAAACAAACAAATAAATGTGGAGAGAAGGGCAGGGCGCGCAGGAGCAAAGGGAACCAGTAGACAGACCTGAATCCTTATCTTTACAATGTCGACCTCAGAACTTTGTTCAGTTTGTCTCGGTGACGGATAATGGATGGAAGGGCAGGCAACTGGTCGACTTCATTTAAATAAACAAATAAAAAATAAGATAAACTCTCAGGAATAGATAAATAATAACAAAAAAATTGTAAAGTGGAGAAAGCGAGAGAGCGCGAATGCACTCAAGCAAACACAAACAGCACAGCACGATGCGTATTTTTTTTAAATTGGCAAAATAAATCAAAAATAAATCAAAAATAAAAATAAGTGGAAAAGGCGAGACTGCGCGAGCACACAGGAGCAAAGACAAGCAGCGTAGCTTGATGCGTAGTAAAAAAAATAATAAATAGACAACTGGTCGACCTCATTAGAAATAAAAACCCAAAAGATTAGATAGACAAACAAACAAACACATAAATGTGGAGAGAAGGGCAGTGCGGGCAGGAGCAAAGGTAAACAGCAGACAGATCTGAATCCTTATCTTTACAAGGTCGACCTCAGAACTTTGTTCAGTTTGTCTCGGTGACGGATAATGGAAGGAAGGGCAGGCAACTGGTCGACTTCATTTAAATAAACAAAAAAAAATAAGATAAACTCTCAGGAATAGATAAATAATAACAAAAAAATTGTAAAGTGGAGAAAGCGAGAGCGCGCGAATGCACTCAAGCAAACACAAACAGCACAGCACGATGCGTATTTTTTTTTTAAATTGACAAAATAAATCAAAAATAAATCAAAAATAAAAATAAGTGGAAAAGGCGAGAGTGCGCGAGCACACAGGAGCAAAGACAAGCAGCGCAGCTTGATTCGTAGTAAAAAAAAAAAATAGACAACTGGTCGACCTCATTAGAAATAAAAACCCAAAAGATTAGATAGACAAACAAACAAACACATAAATGTGGAGAGAAGGGCAGTGCGGGCAGGAGCAAAGGTAAACAACAGACAGACCTGAATCCTTATCTTTACAAGGTTGACCTCAGAAATTTGTTCAGTTTGTCTCGGTGACGGATAATGGAAGGAAGGGCAGGCAACTGGTCGACTTCATTTAAATAAACAAATAAAAAGTGAGATAAACTCTCAGGAATAGATAAATAATAACAAAAAAAATTGTAAAGTGTAGAAAGCGAGAGAGCGCGAATGCACTCAAGCAAACACAAACAGCACAGCACGATGCGTATTTTTTAAATTGACAAAATAAATCAAAAATAAAAATAAGTGGAAAAGGCGAGAGTGCGCGAGCACACAGGAGCAAAGACAAGCAGCGCAGCTTGATGCGTAGTAAAAAAAATTATAAATAGACAACTGGTCGACCTCATTAGAAATAAAAACCCAAAAGATTAGATAGACAAACAAACAAACACATAAATGTGGAGAGAAGGGCAGTGCGCGCAGGAGCAAAGGTAAACAGCAGACAGACCTGAATCCTTATCTTTACAAGGTCGACCTCAGAACTTTGTTCAGTTTGTCTCGGTGACGGATAATGGAAGGAAGGGCAGGCAACTGGTCGACTTCATTTAAATAAACAAAAAAAATAAGATAAACACTCAAGAATAGATAAATAATAACAAAATAATAGTAAAGTGGAGAAAGCGAGAGCGCGCGAATGCACTCAAGCAAACACAAACAGCACAGCACGATGCGTATTTTTTTTTAAAATTGACAAAATAAATCAAAAATAAATCAAAAATAAAAATAAGTGGAAAAGGCGAGAGTGCGCGAGCACACAGGAGCAAAGACAAGCAGCACAGCTTGATGCGTAGTAAAAAAAATAATAAATAGACAACTGGTCGACCTCATTAGAAATAAAAACCCAAAAGATTAGATAGACAAACAAACAAACACATAAATGTGGAGAGAAGGGCAGTGCGCGCAGGAGCAAAGGTAACCAGCAGACAGACCTGAATCCTTATCTTTACAAGGTCGACCTCAGAACTTTGTTCAGTTTGTCTCGGTGACGGATAATGGAAGGAAGGGCAGGCAACTGGTCGACGTCATTCAAATAAACAAATAAAAAATAAGATAAACTCTCAGGAATAGATAAATAATAACAAAAAATTGTAAAGTGGAGAAAGCGAGAGCGCGCGAATGCACTCAAGCAAACACAAACAGCACAGCACGATGCGTATTTTTTTTTAAAATTGACAAAATAAATCAAAAATAAATCAAAAATAAAAATAAGTGGAAAAGGCGAGAGTGCGCGAGCACACAGGAGCAAAGACAAGCAGCGCAGCTTGATGCGTAGTAAAAAAAATAATAAATAGACAACTGGTCGACCTCATTAGAAATAAAAACCCAAAAGATTAGATAGACCAACAAACAAACACATAAATGTGGAGAGAAGGGCAGGGCGCGCAGGAGCAAAGGTAAACAGCAGACAGACCTGAATCCTTATCTTTACAAGGTCGACCTCAGAACTTTGTTCAGTTTGTCTCGGTGACGGATAATGGAAGGAAGTGCAGGCAACTGGTCGACTTCATTCAAATAAACAAATAAAAAATAAGATAAAATCTCAGGAATAGATAAATAATAAAAAAAATTGTAAAGTGGAGAAAGCGAGAGAGCGCGAATTCACTCAAGCAAACACAAACAGCACAGCACGATGCGTATTTTTTTAAAAATTGACAAAATAAATCAAAAATAAAAATAAGTGGAAAAGGCGAGAGTGCGCGAGCACACAGGAGCACAGACAAGCAGCGCAGATTGATGCGTAGTAAAAAAAATAATAAATAGACAACTGGTCGACCTCATTAGAAATAAAAACCCAAAAGATTAGATAGACAAACAAACAAACACATAAATGTGGAGAGAAGGGCAGTGCGCGCAGGAGCAAAGGTAAACAGCAGACAGACCTGAATCCTTATCTTTACAAGGTCGACCTCAGAACTTTGTTCAGTTTGTCTCGGTGACGGATAATGGAAGGAAGGGCAGGCAACTGGTCGACTTCATTTAAATAAACAAAAAAAATAAGATAAACACTCAAGAATAGATAAATAATAACAAAATAATAGTAAAGTGGAGAAAGCGAGAGCGCGCGAATGCACTCAAGCAAACACAAACAGCACAGCACGATGCGTATTTTTTTTTAAAATTGACAAAATAAATCAAAAATAAATCAAAAATAAAAATAAGTGGAAAAGGCGAGAGTGCGCGAGCACACAGGAGCAAAGACAAGCAGCACAGCTTGATGCGTAGTAAAAAAAATAATAAAAAGACAACTGGTCGACCTCATTAGAAATAAAAACCCAAAAGATTAGATAGACAAACAAACAAACACATAAATGTGGAGAGAAGGGCAGTGCGCGCAGGAGCAAAGGTAACCAGCAGACAGACCTGAATCCTTATCTTTACAAGGTCGACCTCAGAACTTTGTTCAGTTTGTCTCGGTGACGGATAATGGAAGGAAGGGCAGGCAACTGGTCGACTTCATTCAAATAAACAAATAAAAAATAAGATAAACTCTCAGGAATAGATAAATAATAACAAAAAATTGTAAAGTGGAGAAAGCGAGAGCGCGCGAATGCACTCAAGCAAACACAAACAGCACAGCACGATGCGTATTTTTTTTTTAAATTGACAAAATAAATAAAAAATGAAAATAAGTGTTAAAGGCGAGAGTGCCCGAGCACACAGGAGCAAAGACAAGCAGCGCAGCTTGATGCGTAGTAAAAAAAATAATAAATAGACAACTGGTCGACCTCATTAGAAATAAAAACCCAAAAGATTAGATAGACCAACAAACAAACACATAAATGTGGAGAGAAGGGCAGTGCGTGCAGGAGGAAAGGTAAACAGCAGACAGACCTGAATCCTTATCTTTACAAGGTCGACCTCAGAACTTTCTTCAGTTTGTCTCGGTGACGGATAATGGAAGGAAGGGCAGGCAACTGGTTGACTTCATTTAAATAAACAAATAAAAAATAAGATAAACTCTCAGGAATAGATAAATAATAAAAAAAATTGTAAAGTGGAGAAAGCGAGAGCGCGCGAATGCACTCAAGCAAACACAAACAGCACAGCACGATGCGTATTTTTTTTTAAAATTGACAAAATAAATCAAAAATAAATCAAAAATAAAAATAAGTGGAAAAGGCGAGAGTGCGCGAGCACACAGGAGCAAAGACAAGCAGCGCAGCTTGATGCGTAGTAAAAAAAATAATAAATAGACAACTGGTCGACCTCTTTAGAAATAAAAACCCAAAAGATTAGATAGACCAACAAACAAACACATAAATGTGGAGAGAAGGGCAGGGCGCGCAGGAGCAAAGGTAAACAGCAGACAGACCTGAATCCTTATCTTTACAAGGTCCACCTCAGAACTTTGTTCAGTTTGTCTCGGTGACGGATAATGGAAGGAAGTGCAGGCAACTGGTCGACTTCATTCAAATAAACAAATAAAAAATAAGATAAAATCTCAGGAATAGATAAATAATAAAAAAAATTGTAAAGTGGAGAAAGCGAGAGAGCGCGAATTCACTCAAGAAAACACAAACAGCACAGCACGATGCGTATTTTTTTAAAAATTGACAAAATAAATCAAAAATAAAAATAAGTGGAAAAGGCGACAATGCGCGAGCACACAGGAGCAAAGACAAGCAGCGCAGCTTGATGCGTAGTAAAAAAAATAATAAATAGACAACTGGTCGACCTCATTAGAAATAAAAACCCAAAAGATTAGATAGACAAACAAACAAACACATAAATGTGGAGAGAAGGGCAGTGCGTGCAGGAGCAAAGGTAAACAGCAGACAGACCTGAATCCTTATCTTTACAAGGTCGACCTCAGAACTTTGTTCAGTTTGTCTCGGTGACGGATAATGGAAGGAAGGGCAGGCAACTGGTCGACTTCATTTAAATAAAAAAAAATAATAAGATAAACTCTCAGGAATAGATAAATAATAACAAAAAATTGTAAAGTGGAGAAAGCGAGAGCGCGCGAATGCACTCAAGCAAACACAAACAGCACAGCATGATGCGTATTTTTTTTTAAAATTGACAAAATAAATCAAAAATAATTCAAAAATAAAAATAAGTGGAAAAGGCTAGATTGCGCGAGCACACAGGAGCAAAGACAAGCAGCGCAGCTTGATGCGTAGTAAAAAAAATAATAAATAGACAACTGGTCGACCTCATTAGAAATAAAAACCCAAAAGATTAGATAGACAAACAAACAAACACATAAATGTGGAGAGAAGGGCAGGGCGCGCAGGAGCAAAGGTAACCAGAAGACAGACCTGAATCCTTATCTTTACAAGGTCGACCTCAGAACTTTGTTCAGTTTGTCTCGGTGACGGATAATGGAAGGAAGGGCAGGCAACTGGTCGACTTCATTTAAATAAACAAATAAAAAATAAGATAAACTCTCAGGAATAGATAAATAATAAAAAAATTGTAAAGTGGAGAAAGCGAGAGAGCGCGAATGCACTCAAGCAAACACAAACAGCACAGAACGATGCGTATTTTTTTTTAAATTGACAAAATAAATCAAAAATGAAAATAAGTGGAAAAGGCGATAGTGCCCGAGCACACAGGAGCAAAGACAAGGAGCGCAGCTTGATGCGTAGTAAAAAAAATAATAAATAGACAACTGGTCGACCTCATTAGAAATAAAAACCCAAAAGATTAGATAGACCAACAAACAAACACATAAATGTGGAGAGAAGGGCAGTGCGTGCAGGAGGAAAGGTAAACAGCAGACAGACCTGAATCCTTATCTTTACAAGGTCGACCTCAGAACTTTCTTCAGTTTGTCTCGGTGACGGATAATGGAAGGAAGGGCAGGCAACTGGTCGACTTCATTTAAATAAACAAATAAAAAATAAGATAAACTCTCAGGAATAGATAAATAATAAAAAAAATTGTAAAGTGGAGAAAGCGAGAGCGCGCGAATGCACTCAAGCAAACACAAACGCACAGCACGATGCGTATTTTTTTTTAAAATTAACAAAATAAATCAAAAATAAATCAAAAATAAAAATAAGTGGAAAAGGCGAGAGTGCGCGAGCCCACAGGAGCAAAGACAAGCAGCGCAGCTTGATGCGTAGTAAAAACAATAATAAATAGACAACTGGTCGACCTCATTAGAAATAAAAACCCAAAAGATTAGATAGACAAACAAACAAACACATAAATGTGGAGAGAAGGGCAGGGCGCGCAGGAGCAAAGGTAAACAGCAGACAGACCTGAATCCTTATCTTTACAAGGTCGACCTCAGAACTTTGTTCAGTTTGTCTCGGTGACGGATAATGGAAGGAAGGGCAGGCAACTGGTCGACTTCATTCAAATAAACAAATAAAAAATAAGATAAAATCTCAGGAATAGATAAATAATAAAAAAAATTGTAAAGTGGAGAAAGCGAGAGAGCGCGAATGCACTCAAGCAAACACAAACAGCACAGCACGATGCGTATTTTTTTTAAAATTGACAAAATAAATCAAAAATAAAAATAAGTGGAAAAGGCGACACTGCGCGAGCACACAGGAGCAAAGACAAGCAGCGCAGCTTGATGCGTAGTAAAAAAAATAATAAATAGACAACTGGTCGACCTCATTAGAAAAAAAACCCAAAAGATTAGATAGACAAACAAACAAACACATAAATGTGGAGAGAAGGGCAGTGCGTGCAGGAGCAAAGGTAAACAGCAGACAGACCTGAATCCTTATCTTTACAAGGTCGACCTCAGAACTTTGTTCAGTTTGTCTCGGTGACGGATAATGGAAGGAAGGGCAGGCAACTGGTCGACTTCATTTAAATAAAAAAAAATAATAAGATAAACTCTCAGGAATAGATAAATAATAACAAAAAATTGTAAAGTGGAAAAAGCGAGAGCGCGCGAATGCACTCAAGCAAACACAAACAGCACAGCATGATGCGTATTTTTTTTTAAAATTGACAAAATAAATCAAAAATAATTCAAAAATAAAAATAAGTGGAAAAGGCGAGAGTGCGCAAGCACACAGGAGCAAAGACAAGCAGCGCAGCTTGATGCGTAGTAAAAAAAATAATAAATAGACAACTGGTCGACCACATTAGAAATAAAAACCCAAAAGATTAGATAGACAAACAAACAAACACATAAATGTGGAGAGATTGGCAGTGCGCGCAGGAGCAAAGGTAACCAGCAGACAGACCTGAATCCTTATCTTTACAAGGTCGACCTCAGAACTTTGTTCAGTTTGTCTTGGTGACGGATAATGGAAGGAAGGGCAGGCAACTGGTCGACTTCATTTAAATAAACAAATAAAAAATAAGATAAACTCTCAGGAATAGATAAATAATAACAAAAAAATTGTAAAGTGGAGAAAGCGAGAGCGCGCGAATGCACTCAAGCAAACACAAACAGCACAGCACGATGCGTATTTTTTTTAAAGTGACAAAATAAATCAAAAATAAATCAAAAATAAAAATAAGTGGAAAAGGCGAGAGTGCGCGAGCACACAGGAGCAAAGACAAGCAGCGCAGCTTGATACGTAGTAAAAAAAAATAATAAATAGACAACTGGTCGACCTCATTAGAAATAAAAACCCAAAAGATTAGATAGACAAACAAACAAACACATAAATGTGGAGAGAAGGGCAGGGCGCGCAGGAGCAAAGGTAACCAGCAGACAGACCTGAATCCTTATCTTTACAAGGTCGACCTCAGAACTTTGTTCAGTTTGTCTTGGTGACGGATAATGGAAGGAAGGGCAGGCAACTGGTCGACTTAATTTAAATAAACAAATAAAAAATAAGATAAACTCTCAGGAATAGATAAATAATAAAAAAATTGTAAAGTGGAGAAAGCGAGAGAGCGCGAATGCACTCAAGCAAACACAAACAGCACAGAACGATGCGTATTTTTTTTTAAAATTGACAAAATATATCAAAAATAAAAATAAGTGGAAAAGGCGAGAGTGCGCGAGCACACAGGAGCAAACACAAGCAGCGCAGCTTGATGCGTAGTAAAAAAAATAATAAATAGACAACTGGTCGACCTCATTAGAAATAAAAACCCAAAAGATTAGATAGACAAACAAACAAACACATAAATGTGGAGAGAAGGGCAGTGCGTGCAGGAGCAAAGGTAAACAGCAGACAGACCTGAATCCTTATCTTTACAAGGTCGACCTCAGAACTTTGTTCAGTTTGTCTCGGTGACGGATAATGGAAGGAAGGGCAGGCAACTGGTCGACTTCATTCAAATAAACAAATAAAAAATAAGATAAACTCTCAGGAATAGATAAATAATAACAAAAAATTGTAAAGTGGAGAAAGCGAGAGCGCGCGAATGCACTCAAGCAAACACAAACAGCACAGCACGATGCGTATTTTTTTTTAAATTGACAAAATAAATAAAAAATAAATCAAAAATAAAAATAAGTGGAAAAGGCGAGAGTGCGCAAGCACACAGGAGTAAAGACAAGCAGCGCAGCTTGATGCTTAGTAAAAAAAATAATAAATAGACAACTGGTCGACCTCATTAGAAATAAAAACCCAAAAGATTAGATAGACAAACAAACAAACACATAAATGTGGAGAGAAGGGCAGGGCGCGCAGGAGCAAAGGTAACCAGCAGACAGACCTGAATGCTAATCTTTACAAGGTCGACCTCAGAACTTTGTTCAGTTTGTCTCGGTGACGGATAATGGAAGGAAGGGCAGGCAACTGGTCGACTTCATTTAAATAAACAAATAAAATATAAGATAAACTCTCAGGAATAGATAAATAATAACAAAAACATTGTAAAGTGGAGAAAGCGAGAGCGCGCGAATGCACTCAAGCAAACACAAACAGCACAGCACGATGCGTATTTTTTTTTTAAATTGACAAAATAAATCAAAAATGAAAATAAGTAGAAAAGGCGAGCGTGCGCGAGCACACAGGAGCAAAGACAAGCAGCACAGTTTGATGCGTAGTAAAAAAAATAATAAATAGACAACTGGTCGACCTCATTAGAAAAAAAACCCAAAAGATTAGATAGACAAACAAACAAACACATAAATGTGGAGAGAAGGGCAGTGCGTGCAGGAGCAAAGGTAAACAGCAGACAGACCTGAATCCTTATCTTTACAAGGTCGACCTCAGAACTTTGTTCAGTTTGTCTCGGTGACGGATAATGGAAGGAAGGGCAGGCAACTGGTCGACTTCATTTAAATAAAAAAAAATAATAAGATAAACTCTCAGGAATAGATAAATAATAACAAAAAATTGTAAAGTGGAAAAAGCGAGAGCGCGCGAATGCACTCAAGCAAACACAAACAGCACAGCATGATGCGTATTTTTTTTTAAAATTGACAAAATAAATCAAAAATAATTCAAAAATAAAAATAAGTGGAAAAGGCGAGAGTGCGCGACCACACAGGAGCAAAGACAAGCAGCGCAGCTTGATGCGTAGTAAAAAAAATAATAAATAGACAACTGGTCGACCTCATTAGAAATAAAAACCCAAAAGATTAGATAGACAAACAAACAAACACATAAATGTGGAGAGATTGGCAGTGCGCGCAGGAGCAAAGGTAACCAGCAGACAGACCTGAATCCTTATCTTTACAAGGTCGACCTCAGAACTTTGTTCAGTTTGTCTCGGTGACGGATAATGGAAGGAAGGGCAGGCAACTGGTCGACTTCATTCAAATAAACAAATAAAAAATAAGATAAACTCTCAGGAATAGATAAATAATAACAAAAAATTGTAAAGTGGAGAAAGCGAGAGCGCGCGAATGCACTCAAGCAAACACAAACAGCACAGCACGATGCGTATTTTTTTTTAAATTGACAAAATAAATAAAAAATAAATCAAAAATAAAAATAAGTGGAAAAGGCGAGAGTGCGCGAGCACACAGGAGTAAAGACAAGCAGCGCAGCTTGATGCTTAGTAAAAAAAATAATAAATAGACAACTGGTCGACCTCATTAGAAATGAAAACCCAAAAGATTAGATAGACAAACAAACAAACACATAAATGTGGAGAGAAGGGCAGGGCGCGCAGGAGCAAAGGTAACCAGCAGACAGACCTGAATGCTAATCTTTACAAGGTCGACCTCAGAACTTTGTTCAGTTTGTCTCGGTGACGGATAATGGAAGGAAGGGCAGGCAACTGGTCGACTTCATTTAAATAAACAAATAAAATATAAGATAAACTCTCAGGAATAGATAAATAATAACAAAAACATTGTAAAGTGGAGAAAGCGAGAGCGCGCGAATGCACTCAAGCAAACACAAACAGCACAGCACGATGCGTATTTTTTTTTTAAATTGACAAAATAAATCAAAAATGAAAATAAGTAGAAAAGGCGAGCGTGCGCGAGCACACAGGAGCAAAGACAAGCAGCACAGTTTGATGCGTAGTAAAAAAAATAATAAATAGACAACTGGTCGACCTCATTAGAAAAAAAACCCAAAAGATTAGATAGACAAACAAACAAACACATAAATGTGGAGAGAAGGGCAGTGCGTGCAGGAGCAAAGGTAAACAGCAGACAGACCTGAATCCTTATCTTTACAAGGTCGACCTCAGAACTTTGTTCAGTTTGTCTCGGTGACGGATAATGGAAGGAAGGGCAGGCAACTGGTCGACTTCATTTAAATAAAAAAAAATAATAAGATAAACTCTCAGGAATAGATAAATAATAACAAAAAATTGTAAAGTGGAAAAAGCGAGAGCGCGCGAATGCACTCAAGCAAACACAAACAGCACAGCATGATGCGTATTTTTTTTTAAAATTGACAAAATAAATCAAAAATAATTCAAAAATAAAAATAAGTGGAAAAGGCGAGAGTGCGCGACCACACAGGAGCAAAGACAAGCAGCGCAGCTTGATGCGTAGTAAAAAAAATAATAAATAGACAACTGGTCGACCTCATTAGAAATAAAAACCCAAAAGATTAGATAGACAAACAAACAAACACATAAATGTGGAGAGATTGGCAGTGCGCGCAGGAGCAAAGGTAACCAGCAGACAGACCTGAATCCTTATCTTTACAAGGTCGACCTCAGAACTTTGTTCAGTTTGTCTCGGTGACGGATAATGGAAGGAAGGGCAGGCAACTGGTCGACTTCATTCAAATAAACAAATAAAAAATAAGATAAACTCTCAGGAATAGATAAATAATAACAAAAAATTGTAAAGTGGAGAAAGCGAGAGCGCGCGAATGCACTCAAGCAAACACAAACAGCACAGCACGATGCGTATTTTTTTTTAAATTGACAAAATAAATAAAAAATAAATCAAAAATAAAAATAAGTGGAAAAGGCGAGAGTGCGCGAGCACACAGGAGTAAAGACAAGCAGCGCAGCTTGATGCTTAGTAAAAAAAATAATAAATAGACAACTGGTCGACCTCATTAGAAATGAAAACCCAAAAGATTAGATAGACAAACAAACAAACACATAAATGTGGAGAGAAGGGCAGGGCGCGCAGGAGCAAAGGTAACCAGCAGACAGACCTGAATGCTAATCTTTACAAGGTCGACCTCAGAACTTTGTTCAGTTTGTCTCGGTGACGGATAATGGAAGGAAGGGCAGGCAACTGGTCGACTTCATTTAAATAAACAAATAAAATATAAGATAAACTCTCAGGAATAGATAAATAATAACAAAAACATTGTAAAGTGGAGAAAGCGAGAGCGCGCGAATGCACTCAAGCAAACACAAACAGCACAGCACGATGCGTATTTTTTTTTTAAATTGACAAAATAAATCAAAAATGAAAATAAGTAGAAAAGGCGAGCGTGCGCGAGCACACAGGAGCAAAGACAAGCAGCACAGTTTGATACGTAGTAAAAAAAATAATAAATAGACAACTGGTCGACCTCATTAGAAAAAAAACCCAAAAGATTAGATAGACAAACAAACAAACACATAAATGTGGAGAGAAGGGCAGTGCGTGCAGGAGCAAAGGTAAACAGCAGACAGACCTGAATCCTTATCTTTACAAGGTCGACCTCAGAACTTTGTTCAGTTTGTCTCGGTGACGGATAATGGAAGGAAGGGCAGGCAACTGGTCGACTTCATTTAAATAAAAAAAAATAATAAGATAAACTCTCAGGAATAGATAAATAATAACAAAAAATTGTAAAGTGGAAAAAGCGAGAGCGCGCGAATGCACTCAAGCAAACACAAACAGCACAGCATGATGCGTATTTTTTTTTAAAATTGACAAAATAAATCAAAAATAATTCAAAAATAAAAATAAGTGGAAAAGGCGAGAGTGCGCGAGCACACAGGAGCAAAGACAAGCAGCGCAGCTTGATGCGTAGTAAAAAAAATAATAAATAGACAACTGGTCGACCTCATTAGAAATAAAAACCCAAAAGATTAGATAGACAAACAAACAAACACATAAATGTGGAGAGATTGGCAGTGCGCGCAGGAGCAAAGGTAACCAGCAGACAGACCTGAATCCTTATCTTTACAAGGTCGACCTCAGAACTTTGTTCAGTTTGTCTCGGTGACGGATAAGGGAAGGAAGGGCAGGCAACTGGTCGACTTCATTTAAATAAACAAATAAAAAATAAGATAAACTCTCAGGAATAGATAAATAATAACAAAAAAATTGTAAAGTGGAGAAAGCGAGAGCGCGCGAATGCACTCAAGCAAACACAAACAGCACAGCACGATGCGTATTTTTTTTAAATTGACAAAATAAATCATAAATAAATCAAAAATAAAAATAAGTGGAAAAGGCGAGAGTGCGCGAGCACACAGGAGCAAAGACAAGCAGCGCAGCTTGATGCGTAGTAAAAAAAATAATAAATAGACAACTGGTCGACCTCATTAGAAATAAAAACCCAAAAGATTAGATAGACAAACAAACAAACACATAAATGTGGAGAGAAGGGCAGGGCGCGCAGGAGCAAAGGTAAACAGCAGACAGACCTGAATCCTTATCTTTACAAGGTTGACCTCAGAACTTTGTTCAGTTTGTCTCGGTGACGGATAATGGAAGGAAGGGCAGGCAACTGGTCGACTTCATTCAAATAAACAAATAAAAAATAAGATAAAATCTCAGGAATAGATAAATAATAAAAAAAATTGTAAAGTGGAGAAAGCGAGAGAGCGCGAATGCACTCAAGCAAACACAAACAGCACAGCACGATGCGTATTTTTTTTAAAATTGACAAAATAAATCAAAAATAAAAATAAGTGGAAAAGGCGACACTGCGCGAGCACACAGGAGCAAAGACAAGCAGCGCAGCTTGATGCGTAGTAAAAAAAATAATAAATAGACAACTGGTCGACCTCATTAGAAATAAAAACCCAAAAGATTAGATAGACAAACAAACAAACACATAAATGTGGAGAGAAGGGCAGTGCGTGCAGGAGCAAAGGTAAACAGCAGACAGACCTGAATCCTTATCTTTACAAGGTCGACCTCAGAACTTTGTTCAGTTTGTCTCGGTGACGGATAATGGAAGGAAGGGCAGGCAACTGGTCGACTTCATTTAAATAAAAAAAAATAATAAGATAAACTCTCAGGAATAGATAAATAATAACAAAAAAATTGTAAAGTGGAGAAAGCGAGAGCGCGCGAATGCACTCAAGGAAACACAAACAGCACAGCATGATGCGTATTTTTTTTTAAAATTGACAAAATAAATCAAAAATAATTCAAAAATAAAAATAAGTGGAAAAGGCGAGAGTGCGCGAGCACACAGGAGCAAAGACAAGCAGCGCAGCTTGATGCGTAGTAAAAAAAATAATAAATAGACAACTGGTCGACCTCATTAGAAATAAAAACCCAAAAGATTAGATAGACAAACAAACAAACACATAAATGTGGAGAGATTGGCAGTGCGCGCAGGAGCAAAGGTAACCAGCAGACAGACCTGAATCCTTATCTTTACAAGGTCGACCTCAGAACTTTGTTCAGTTTGTCTCGGTGACGAATAAGGGAAGGAAGGGCAGGCAACTGGTCGACTTCATTTAAATAAACAAATAAAAAATAAGATAAACTCTCAGGAATAGATAAATAATAACAAAACAATTGTAAAGTGGAGAAAGCGAGAGCGCGCGAATGCACTGAAGCAAACACAAACAGCACAGCACGATGCGTATTTTTTTTAAAGTGACAAAATAAATCAAAAATAAATCAAAAATAAAAATAAGTGGAAAAGGCGAGAGTGCGCGAGCACACAGGAGCAAAGACAAGCAGCGCAGCTTGATACGTAGTAAAAAAAATAATAAATAGACAACTGGTCGACCTCATTAGAAATAAAAACCCAAAAGATTAGATAGACAAACAAACAAACACATAAATGTGGAGAGAAAGGCAGGGCGCGCAGGAGCAAAGGTAACCAGCAGACAGACCTGAATCCTTATCTTTACAAGGTCGACCTCAGAACTTTGTTCAGTTTGTCTCGGTGACGGATAATGGAAGGAAGGGAAGGCAACTGGTCGACTTCATTTAAATAAACAAATAAAAAATAAGATAAACTCTCAGGAATAGATAAATAATAAAAAAAATTGTAAAGTGGAGAAAGCGAGAGAGCGCGAATGCACTCAAGCAAACACAAACAGCACAGAACGATGCGTATTTTTTTTTAAAATTGACAAAATATATCAAAAATAAAAATAAGTGGAAAAGGCGAGAGTGCGCGAGCACACAGGAGCAAAGACAAGCAGCGCAGCTTGATGCGTAGTAAAAAAAATAATAAATAGACAACTGGTCGACCTCATTAGAAATAAAAACCCAAAAGATTAGATAGACAAACAAACAAACACATAAATGTGGAGAGAAGGGCAGTGCGTGCAGGAGCAAAGGTAAACAGCAGACAGACCTGAATCCTTATCTTTACAAGGTCGACCTCAGAACTTTGTTCAGTTTGTCTCGGTGACGGATAATGGAAGGAAGGGCAGGAAACTGGTCGACTTCATTCAAATAAACAAATAAAAAATAAGATAAACTCTCAGGAATAGATAAATAATAACAAAAAATTGTAAAGTGGAGAAAGCGAGAGCGCGCGAATGCACTCAAGCAAACACAAACAGCACAGCACGATGCGTATTTTTTTTTAAAATTGACAAAATAAATCAAAAATACATCAAAAATAAAAGTAAGTGGAAAAGGCGAGAGTGCACGAGCACACAGGAGCAAAGACAAGCAGCGCAGCTTGATGCGTAGTAAAAAAAATAATAAATAGACAACTGGTCGACCTCATTAGAAATAAAAACCCAAAAGATTAGATAGACAAACAAACAAACACATAAATGTGGAGAGATGGGCAGTGCGCGCAGGAGCAAAGGTAAACAGCAGACAGACCTGAATCCTTATCTTTACAAGGTCGACCTCAGAACTTTGTTCAGTTTGTCTCGGTGACGGATAATGGAAGGAAGGGCAGGCAACTGGTCGACTTCATTTAAATAAACAAATAAAAAATAAGATAAACTCTCAGGAATAGATAAATAATAACAAAAAAATAGTAAAGTGGAGAAAGCGAGAGCGCGCGAATGCACTCAAGCAAACACAAACAGCACAGCACGATGCGTATTTTTTTTTTAAATTGACAAAATAAATAAAAAATATAACAAAAATAAAAATAAGTGGAAAAGGCGAGAGTGCGCGAGCACACAAGAGCACAGACAAGCAGCACAGCTTGATGCGTAGTAAAAAAAATATTAAATAGACAACTGGTCGACCTCATTAGAAATAAAAACCCAAAAGATTAGATAGACAAACAAACAAACACATAAATGTGGAGAGAAGGGCAGTGCGCGCAGGAGCAAAGGTAAACAGCAGACAGACCTGAATCCTTATATTTACAAGGTCGACCTCAGAACTTTGTTCAGTTTGTCTCGGTGACGGATAATGGAAGGAAGGGCAGGCAACTGGTCGACTTCATTTAAATAAACAAATAAAAAATAAGATAAACTCTCAGGAATAGATAAATAATAAAAAAAATTGTAAAGTGGAGAAAGCGAGAGAGCGCGAATGCACTCAAGCAAACACAAACAGCACAGCACGATGCTTATTTTTTTTTAAAATTGACAAAATAAATCAAAAATAAAAATAAGTGGAAAAGGCGAGAGTGTGCGAGCACACAGGAGCAAAGACAAGCAGCGCAGCTTGATGCGTAGTAAAAAAAATAATAAATAGACAACTGGTCGACCTCATTAGAAATAAAAACCCAAAAGATTAGATAGACAAACAAACAAACACATTAATGTGGAGAGAAGGGCAGTTCGCGCAGGAGCAAAGGTAAACAGCAGACAGACCTGAATCCTTATCTTTACAAGGTCGACCTCAGAACTTTGTTCAGTTTGTCTCGGTGACGGATAATGGAAGGAAGGGCAGGCAACTGGTCGACTTCATTTAAATAAACAAATAAAAAATAAGATAAACTCTCAGGAATAGATAAAGAATAACAAAAAAATTGTAAAGTTGAGAAAGCGAGAGCGCGCGAATGCACTCAAGCAAACTCAAACAGCACAGCACGATGCGTATTTTTTTTAAATTGACAAAATAAATCAAAAATAAATCAAAAATAAAAATAAGTGGAAAAGCCGAGAGTGCGCGAGCACACAGGAGCAAAGACAAGCAGCGCAGCTTGATGCGTAGTAAAAAAAATAATAAATAGACAACTGGTCGACCTCATTAGAAATAAAAACCCAAGAGATTAGATAGACAAACAAACAAACACATAAATGTGGAGAGAAGGGCAGTGCGCACAGGAGCAAAGGTAAACAGCAGACAGACCTGATTCCTTATCTTTACAAGGTCGACCTCAGAACTTTGTTCAGTTTGTCTCGGTGATGGATAATGGAAGGAAGGGCAGGCAACTGATCGAATTCATTTAAATAAAAAAATAAAAAATAATATAAACTCTCAGGAATAGATAAATAATAACAAAAAAATTGTAAAGTGGAGAAAGCGAGAGCGCGCGAATGCTCTCAAGCAAA
>NW_025957699.1:0-40247 GCF_023159225.1 Perognathus longimembris pacificus
AATAAATACCCAAAAGATTAGATAGACAAACAAACAAACACGTAAATGTGGAGAGAAGGGCAGTGAACACAGGAGCAAAGGTAAACAGCACACAGACCTGAATCCTTATCTTTACAAGGTGGACCTCAGAACTTTGTTCAGTTTGTCTCGGTGACGGATAATAGAAGGAAGGGCAGGCAACTGGTCGACTTCAATTTAAATAACAAATAAAAAATAAGATAAACTCTCAGGAATAGATAATAATAACGAAAAAATTGTAAAGTGGAGAAAGCGAGAGCGCGCGAATGCACTCAAGCAAACACAAACAGCACAGCACGATGCGTATTTTTTTTTAAATTGACAAAATAAATAAAAAATAAAAATAAGTGGAAAAGGCGAGAGTGCGCGAGCACACAGGAGCAAAGACAAGCAGCGCAGCTTGATGCGTAGTAAAAAAAATAATAAATAAACAACTGGTCGACCTCATTAGAAATAAAAACCCAAAAGATTAGATAGACAAACAAACACATAAATGTGGAGAGAAGGGCAGTGCGCGCAGGAGCAAAGTAAACAGCAGACAGACCTGAATCCTTATCTTTACAAGGTCGACCTCAGAACTTTGTTCAGTTTGTCTCGGTGACGGATAATGGAAGGAAGGGCAGGCAACTGGTCGACTTCATTTAAATAAACAAATAAAAAATAAGATAAACTCTCAGGAATAGATAAATAATAACAAAAAAATTGTAAAGTGGAGAAAGCGAGAGCGCGCGAATGCACTCAAGCAAACACAAACAGCACAGCACGATGCGTATTTTTTTTTAAATTGACAAATAAATCAAAAATAAATCAAAAATAAAAATAAGTGGAAAAGGCGAGAGTGCGCGAGCACACAGAGCAAAGACAAGCAGCGCAGCTTGATGCGTAGTAAAAAAAATAATAAATAGACAACTGGTCCAACTCATTAGAAATAAAAACCCAAAAGATTAGATAGACAAACAAACAAACACATAATGTGGAGAGAAGGGCAGTGCGCGCAGGAGCAAAGGTAAACAGCAGACAGACCTGAATCCTTATCTTTACAAGGTCGACCTCAGAACTTTGTACAGTTTGTCTCAGTGACGGATAATGGAAGGAAGGGCAGGCAACTGGTCGACTTCATTTAAATAAACAAATAAAAAATAAGATAAACTCTCAGGAATACATAAATAATAACAAAAAAATTGTAAAGTGGAGAAGCGGAGAGCGCGCGAATGCACTCAAGCAAACACAAACAGCACAGCACGATGCGTATTTTTTTTTTAAAATTGACAAAATAAATCAAAATAAATCAAAAATAAAAATAAGTGGAAAAGGCGAGAGTGCGCGAGCACACAGGAGCAAAGACAAGCAGCGCAGCTTGATGCGTAGTAAAAAAAATAATAAATAGACAACTGGTCGACCTCATTAGAAATAAAAACACAAAAGATTAGATAGACAAACAACAAACACATAAATGTGCAGAGAAGGGCAGTGCGCGCAGGAGAAAAGGTAAACAGCAGACAGACCTGAAATCCTTATCTTTACAAGTTCGACCTCAGAACTTTGTTCAGTTTGTCTCGGTGACGGATAATGGAAGGAAGGGCAGGCAACTGTCGACTTCATTTAAATAAACAAATAAAAAATAAGATAAACTCTCAGGAATTGATAAATAATAACAAAAAAATTGTAAAGTGGAGAAAGCGAGAGCGCGCGAATGCACTCAAGCAAACACAAACAGCACAGCACGATGCGTATTTTTTTTTTAAAATTGACAAAATAAATCAAAAATAAAAATAAGTGGAAAAGGCGAGATTGCGCGAGCACACAGGAGCAAAGACAAGCAGCGCAGATTGATGCGTAGTAAAAAAAATAATAAATAGACAACTGGTCGACCTCATTAGAAATAAAAACCCAAAAGATTAGATAGACAAACAAACAAACACATAAATGTGGAGAGAAGGGCAGTGCGCGCAGGAGCAAAGGTAAACAGCAGACAGACCTGAATCCTTATCTTTACAAGGTCGACCTCAGAACTTTGTTCAGTTTGTCTCGGTGACGGATAATGAAGGAAGGGCAGGCAACTGGTCGACTTCATTTAAATAAACAAATAAAAAATAAGATAAACTCTCAGGAATAGATAAATAATAACAAAAAAATTGTAAAGTGGAGAAAGCGAGAGCGCGCGAATGCACTCAAGCAAACACAAACAGCACAGCTCGATGCGGTATTTTTTTTAAATTGACAAAATAAATAAAAAATAAATAAAAAATAAAAATAAGTGGAAAAGGCGAGAGTGCGCGAGCACACAGGAGCAAAGACAAGCAGCGCAGCTTGATGCGTAGTAAAAAAAATAATAAATAGACAACTGGTCCACCTCATTAGAAATAAAAACCCAAAAGATTAGATAGACAAACAAACAAACACATAAATGTGGAGAGAAGGGCAGTGCGCGCAGGAGCAAAGGTAAACAGCAGACAGACCTGAATCCTTATCTTTACAAGGTCGAACTCAGAACTTTGTTCAGTTTGTCTCGGTGACGGATAATGGAAGGAAGGGCAGGCAACTGGTCGACTTCATTTAAATAAACAAATAAAAAATAAGATAAACTCTCAGGAATAGATAAATAATAACAAAAAAATTGTAAAGTGGAGAAAGCGAGAACGCGCGAATGCACTCAAGCAAACACAAACAGCACAGCACGATGCGTATTTTTTTTTAAATTGACAAAATAAATCAAAAATAAATCAAAAATAAAAGTAAGTGGAAAAGGCGAGAGTGCGCGAGCACACAGGAGCAAAACAAGCAGCGCAGCTTGATGCGTAGTAAAAAAAAAAATAATAAATAGACAACTGGTCGGACCTCATTAGAATAAAAAACCAAAAGATTAGATAGACAAACAAACAAACACATAAATATGAAGAGAAGGGCAGTGCGCGCAAGAGCAAAGGTAAACAGCAGACAGACCTGAATCCTTATCTTTACAAGGTCGACCTCAGAACTTTGTTCAGTTTGTCTCGGTGACAGATAATGGAAGGAAGGGCAAGCAACTGGTCGACTTCATTTAAATAAACAAATAAAAAATAAGATAAACTCTCAGGAATAGATAAATAATAACAAAAAAATTGTAAAGTGGAGAAAGCGAGAGCGCGCGAATGCACTCAAGCAAACACAAACAGCACAGCACGATGCGTATTTTTTTTTAAATTGGCAAAATAAATCAAAAATCAAATAAGTGGAAAAGGCGAGAGTGCGCGAGCACACAGGAGCAAAGACAAGCAGAGCAGCTTGATGCGTAGTAAAAAAAAAAAAATAGACAACTGGTCGACCTCATTAGAAATAAAAACCCAAAAGATTATATAGACAAACAAACAAACACATAAATGTGGAGAGAAGGGCAGTGCGCGCAGGAGCAAAGGTAAACAGCAGACAGACCTGAATCCTTATCTTTACAAGGTCGACCTCAGAACTTTGTTCAGTTTGTCTCGGTGACGGATAATGGAAGGAAGGGCAGGCAACTGGTCGACTTCATTTAAATAAACAAATAAAAAATAAGATAATTCTCAGGAATAGATAAATAATAACAAAAAATTGTAAAGTGGAGAAAGCGAGAGGGCACGAATGCACTCAAGCAACACAAACAGCACAGCACCATGCGTATTTTTTTTTTTAAATTGACAAAATAAATCAAAATAAATCAAAAATAAAAATAAGTGGAAAAGGCGAGAGTGCGCGAGCACACAGGAGCAAAGACAAGTAGCGCAGCTTGATGCGTAGTAAAAAAAATAATAAATAGACAACTGGTCGACCTCATTAGAAATAAAAACCCAAAAGATTAGATAGACAAACAAACAAACACTAAATGTGGAGAGAAGGGCAGTGCGCGCAGGAGCAAAGGTAAACAGCAGACAGACCTGAATCCTTATCTTTACAAGGTCGACCTCAGAACTTTGTTCAGTTTGTCTCGGTGACCGGATAATGGAAGGAAGGGCAGGCAACTGGTCGACTTCATTTAAATAAACAAATAAAAAAATAAGATAAACTCTCAGGAATAGATAAATAATACAAAAAAATTGTAAAGTGGAGAAAGCGAGAGCGCGCGAATGCACTCAAGCAAACACAAACAGCACAGCACGATGCGTATTTTTTTTTAAATTGACAAAATAAATCAAAAATAAATCAAAAATAAAAATAAGTGGAAAAGGCGAGAGTGCGCGAGCACACAGGAGCAAAGACAAGCAGCGCAGCTTGATGCGTAGTAAAAAAAATAATAAATAGACAACTGGTCGACCTCATTAGAAATAAAAACCCAAAAGATTAGATAGACAAACAAACAAACACATAAATGTGGAGAGAAGTGCAGTGCGCGCAGGAGCAAAGGTAAACAGCAGACAGACCTGAATCCTTATCTTTACAAGGTCGACCTCAGAACTTTGTTCAGTTTGTCTCGGTGACGGATAATGGAAGGAAGGGCAGGCAACTGGTCGACTTCATTTAAATAAACAAATAAAAAATAAGATAAACTCTCGGGAATAGATAAATAATAACAAAAAAATTGTAAAGTGGAGAAAGCGAGAGAGCGCGCGAATGCACTCAAGCAAACACAAACAGCACAGCACGATGCGTATTTTTTTTAAATTGACAAAATAAATGAAAAATAAAATAAAGTGGAAAAGGCGAGAGTGCGCGAGCACACAGGAGCAAAGACAAGCAGCGCAGCTTGATGCGTAGTAAAAAAATAATAAATAGACAACTGGTCGTCCTCATTAGAAATAAAAACCCAAAAGATTAGATAGACAAACAAACAAACACATAAATGTGGAGAGAAGGGCAGTGCGCGCAGGAGCAAAGGGTAAACAGCAGACAGACCTGAATCCTTATCTTACAAGGTCGACCTCAGAACTTTGTTCAGTTTGTCTCGGTGACGGATAATGGAAGGAAGGGCAGGCAACTGGTCGACTTCATTTAAATAAACAAATAAAAAATAAGATAAACTCTCAGGAATAGATAAATAATAACAAAAAAATTGTAAAGTGGAGAAAGCGAGAGCGCGCGAATGCACTCAAGCAAACACAAACAGCACAGCACGATGCGTATTTTTTTTAAATTGACAAAATAAATCAAAAATAAAAATAAGTGGAAAAGGCGAGAGTGCGCGAGCACACAGGAGCAAAGACAAGCAGCGCAGCTTGATGCGTAGTAAAAAAATAATAAATAGACAACTGGTCGTCCTCATTAGAAATAAAAACCCAAAAGATTAGATAGACAAACAAACAAACACATAAATGTGGAGAGAAGGGCAGTGCGCGCAGGAGCAAAGGTAAACAGCATACAGACCTGAATCCTTATCTTTACAAGGTCGACCTCAGAACTTTGTTCAGTTTGTCTCGGTGACGGATAATGGAAGGAAGGGCAGGCAACTGGTCGACTTCATTTAAATAAACAAATAAAAAATAAGATAAACTCTCAGAAATAGATAAATCATAACAAAAAAATTGTAAAGTGGAGAAAGCGAGAGCGCGCGAATGCACTCAAGCAAACACAAACAGCACAGCACGATGCGTATTTTTTTTAAATTGACAAATAAATCAAAAATAAATCAAAAATAAAAATAAGTGGAAAAGGCGAGAGTGCGCGAGCACACAGGAGCAAAGACAAGCAGCGCAGCTTGATGCGTAGTAAAAAAAATAATAAATAGACAACTGGTCGACCTCATTAGAAATAAAAACCCAAAAGATTAGATAGACAAACAAACAAACACATAAATGTGGAGAGAAGGGCAGTGCGCGCAGGACAAAAGGTAAACAGCAGACAGACCTGAATCCTTATCTTTACAAGGTCGACCTCAGAACTTTGTTCAGTTTGTCTCGGTGACGGATAATGGAAGGAAGGGCAGTCAATTGGTGGACTTCATTTAAATAAACAAATAAAAAATAAGATAAACTCTCAGGAATAGATAAATAATAAAAAAACATTGTAAAATGGAGAAAGCGAGAGGGCACGAATGCACTCAAGCAAACACAAACAGCACAGCACGATGTGTATTTTTTTTAAAATTGACAAATAAATCAAAAATAAATCAAAATAAAAATAAGTGGAAAATGCGAGAGTGCGCGAGCACACAGGAGCAAAGACAAGCAGCGCAGCTTGATGCGTAGTAAAAAAAATAATAATAGACAACTGGTCGACCTCATTAGAAATAAAAACCCAAAAGATTAGATAGACAAACAAACAAACACGTAAATGTGGAGAGAAGGGCAGTGCGCACAGGAGCAAAGGGTAAACAGCAGACAGACCTGAATCCTTATCTTTACAAGGTGGACCTCAGAACTTTGTTCAGTTTGTCTCGGTGACGGATAATAGAAGGAAGGCAGGCAACTGGTCGACTTCATTTAAATAAACAAATAAAAAATAAGATAAACTCTCAGGAATAGATAAATAATAACAAAAAAATTGTAAAGTGGAGAAAGCGAGAGCGCGCGAATGCACTCAAGCAAACACAAACAGCACAGCACGATGCGTATTTTTTTTTAAATTGACAAAATAAATCAAAAATAAAAATAAGTGGAAAAGGCGAGAGTGCGCGAGCACACAGGAGCAAAGACAAGCAGCGCAGCTTGATGCGTAGTAAAAAAAATAATAAATAAACAACTGGTCGACCTCATTAGAAATAAAACCCAAAAGATTAGATAGACAAACAAACACATAAATGTGGAGAGAAGGGCAGTGCGCGCAGGAGCAAAGGTAAACAGCAGACAGACCTGAATCCTTATCTTTACAAGGTCGACCTCAGAACTTTGTTCAGTTTGTCTCGGTGATGGATAATGGAAGGAAGGCAGGCAACTGGTCGACTTCATTTAAATAAACAAATAAAAAATAAGATAAAATCTCAGGAATAGATAAATAATAAAAAAAAAATTGTAAAGTGGAGAAAGCGAGAGCGCGCGAATGTACTCAAGCAAACACAAACAGCACAGCACGATGCGTATTTTTTTTTAAAAATTGACACAAAAAAACAAAATAAATCAAAAATAAAAATAAGTGGAAAAGGCGAGAGTGCGCGAGCACAAAGGAGCAAGACAAGCAGCGCAGCTTGATGCGTAGTAAAAAAATTAATAAATAGACAACTGGTCGACCTCATTAGAAATAAAAACCCAAAAGATTAGATAGACAAACAAACAAACACATAAATGTGGAGAGAAGGGCAGTGCGGGCAGGAGCAAAGGTAAACAGCAGACAGACCTGAATCCTTATCTTTACAAGGTCGACCTCAGAAACTTTGTTCAGTTTGTCTCGGTGACGGATAATGGAAGGAAGAGCAGGCAACTGGTCGACTTCATTTAAATAAACAAATAAAAAATAAGATAAACTCTCAGGAATAGATAAATAATAAAAAAATTGTAAAATGGAGAAAGCGAGAGGCACGAATGCACTCAAGCAAACACAAACAGCACAGCACGGTATGCGTATTTTCTTTAAATTGACAAAATAAATCAAAAATAAAAATAAGTGGATAAGGCGAGAGTGCGCGAGCACACAGGAGCAAAGACAAGCAGCGCAGCTTGATACGTAGTAAAAAAAATAATAAATAGACAACTGGTCGACCTCATTAGAAATAAAATCCCAAAAGATTAGATAGACAAACAAACAAACACATAAATGTGGAGAGAAGGGCAGTGCGCGCAGGAGCAAAGGTAACAGCAGACAGAGCTGAGTCCTTATCTTACAAGGTCGACCTCAGAACTTTGTTCAGTTTGTCTCGGTGACGGATAATGGAAGGAAGGGCAGGCAACTGGTCGACTTCATTTAAATAAACAAATAAAAAATAAGATAAACTCTCAGGAATAGATAAATAATAACAAAAAAAATTGTAAAGTCGAGAAAGCGAGAGCGCGCGAATGCACTCAAGCAAACACAAACGGCACAGCACGATGCGTATTTTTTTTAAAAATTGACAAATAAATCAAAAATAAATCAAAAATAAAAATAAGTGGAAAAGGCGAGAGTGCGCGAGCACACAGGAGCAAAGACAAGCAGCGCAGCTTGATGCGTAGTAAAAAAAATAATAAATAGACAACTGGTCGACCACATTAGAAATAAAAAACCCAAAAGATTAGATAGACAAACAAACAAACACATAAATGTGGAGAGAAGGGCAGTGCGCGCAGGAGCAAAGGTAAACAGCAGACAGACCTGAATCCTTATATTTACAAGGTCGACCTCAGAACTTTGTTTCAGTTTGTCACGGTGACGGATAATGGAAGGAAGGGCAGGCAACTGGTCGACTTCATTTAAATAAACAAATAAAAATAAGATAAACTCTCAGGAATAGATAAATAATAACAAAAAAATTGTAAAGTGGAGAAAGCGAGAGCGCGCGAATGCACACAAGCAAACACAAACGGCACAGCACGATGCGTATTTTTTTTAAAAATTGACAAAATAAATCAAAAATAAATAAAAAATAAAAATAAGTGGAAAAGGCGAGAGTGCGCGAGCACACAGGAGCAAAGACAAGCAGCGCAGCTTGATGCGTAGTTAAAAAAAATAATAAATAGACAGCTGGTCGACCTCATTAGAAATAAAAACCCAAAAGATTAGATAGACAAACAAACAAACACATAAATGTGGAGAGAAGGGCAGTGCGCGCAGGAGCAAAGGTAAACAGCAGACAGAACTGAATCCTTATCTTTACAAGGTCGACCTCAGAACTTTGTTCAGTTTGTCTCGGTGACGGTTAATGGAAGGAAGGGCAGGCAACTGGTCGACTTCATTTAAATAAACAAATAAAAAATAAGATAAACTCTCAGGAATAGATAAATAATAACAAAAAAATTGTAAAGTGGAGAAAGCGAGAGCGCGCGAATGCACTCAAGCAAACACAAACAGCACAGCACGATGCGTATTTTTTTTAAATTGACAAAATAAATCAAAATAAATCAAAAATAAAAATAAGTGGAAAAGGCGAGAGTGCGCGAGCACACAGGAGCAAAGACAAGCAGCGCAGCTTGATGCGTAGTAAAAAAAATAATAAATAGACAACTGGTCGACCTCATTAGAAATAAAAACCCAAAAGATTAGAAAGACAAGCAAACAAACACATAAATGTGGAGAGAAGGGCAGTGCGGGCAGGAGCAAAGGTAAACAGCAGACAGACCTGAATCCTTATCTTTACAAGGTCGACCTCAGAACTTTGTTCAGTTTGTCTCGGTGACGGATAATGGAAGGAAGGGCAGGCAACTGGTCGACTTCATTTAAATAAACAAATAAAAAATAAGATAAACTCTCAGGAATAGATAAATAATAACAAAAAAATTGTAAAGTGGAGAAAGCGAGAGCGCGCAAATGCACTCAAGCAAACACAAACAGCACAGCACGATGCGTATTTTTTTTTAAATTGACAAAATAAATCAAAATAAATCAAAAATAAAAATAAGTGGAAAAGGCGAGAGTGCGCGAGCACACAGGAGCAAAGACAATCAGCGCAGCTTGATGCGTAGTAAAAAAAAATAATAAATAGACAACTGGTCGACCTCATTAGAAATAAAAACCCAAAGATTAGATAGACAAACAAACAAACACATAAATGTGGAGAGAAGGGCAGTGCGCGCAGGAGCAAAGGCAAACAGCAGACAGACCTGAATCCTTATCTTTACAAGGGTCGACCTCAGAACTTTGTTCAGTTTGTCTCGGTGACGGATAATGGAAGGAAGGCAGGCATCTGGTCGACTTCATTTAAATAAACAAATAAAAAATAAGATAAATTCTCAGGAATAGATAAATAATAACAAAAAAATTGTAAAGTGGAGAAAGCGAGAGCGCGCGAATGCACTCAAGCAAACACAAACAGCACAGCCACGATGCGTATTTTTTTTTTAAAATTGACAAAAATAAATCAAAAATAAATCAAAAATAAAAATAAGTGGAAAAGGCGAGAGTGGCGCGAGCACACAGGAGCAAAGACAAGCAGCGCAGCTTGATGCGTAGTAAAAAAAATAATAAATAGACAACTGTCGATCTCATTAGAAATAAAAACCAAAAGATTAGATAGACAAACAAACAAACACATAAATATGGAAACAAGGCAGTGCGGGCAGGAGCAAAGGTAAACAGCAGACAGACCTGAATCCTTATCTTTACAAGTTCGACCTCAGAACTTTGTTCAGTTTGTCTCGGTGACGGATAATGGAAGGAAGGGCAGGCAAACTGGAAGACTTCATTTAAATAAACAAATAAAAAATAAGATAATCTCTCAGGAATAGATAAATAATAACAAAAAAATTGTAAAGTGGAGAAAGCAAGAGCGTGCGAATGCACTCAAGCAAACACAAACAGCACAGCACGATGCGTATGTTTTTTAAATTGACAAAATAAAATCAAAAATAAATCAAAAATAAAAATAAGTGGATAAGGCAAGACTGCGCGAGCACACAGGAGCAAAGACAAGCAGCGCAGCTTGATGCGTAGTAAAAAAAATAATAAATAGACAACCGGTCGACCTCATTAGAAATAAAAACCCAAAAGATTATATAGACAAACAAACAAACACATAAATGTGGAGAGAAGGGCAGTGCGCGCAGGAGCAAAGGTAAACAGCAGACAGACCTGAATCCTTATCTTTACAAGGTCGACCCTCAGAACTTTGTTCAGTTTGTCTCGTTGACGGATAATGGAAGGAAGGGCAGGCAACTGGTCGACTTCATTTAAATAAACAAATAAAAAATAAGATAAACTCTCAGGAATAGATAAATAATAACAAAAAAATTGTAAAGTGGAGAAAGCGAGAGCGCGCGAATGCACTCAAGCAAACACAAACAGCACAGCACGATGCGTATTTTTTTTTAAATTGACAAAATAAATCAAAAATAAATCAAATGGCGCCGAGACAATAGGGAGGCACCCCGACTCGCACCAACTGAATAGCGAGCTGGGAACTCCAACACCCAACACTCCACCAAGAACCCAGCAAAACCAGCATCCAGAAGCAGTGGAGAAACGCAGGAAAACAAAAAGGAGCAAAAAAGAAGAACCGAAAACCTACACGGAGCCGGAGATTAATCGGGGCACCCTCCCCCCACCAGCCGGCCCTGGCCCAAACAGGTCAGGCTGGGAAAGGGAAACCCGGCGATCGGCAGACAGGTTGCCAGGAGCGCAGAATCCATATAGCGGGAGACCCCACGGACACAAAGCAGGGTGCGGACCAAGACACACCCAGCAGCGACGAGAAGTTCGGGTCCACACCGGATTCGGACAAGGGAACCCAGCGCGGCAGAAAGAGGGAACGGGGGAGCCACCACGACACTTCGCCAACCCCTGAAGGGCCAACGGCGGTGCGGGACACGCACCACAAAGCAGCAAAAGTGAGTCCCCCATAATCCCTTCCCCCAACGGGAGACCCAAGCCCGACAAAGACGATATATCTCCCTCCCACCCCCTCCCCACTCCCGTGGGAACAAAGATTCCCCAAATCAGGCGGGAAGCTCCCAGCAGGCACTGGGAAGCCAGTCTAGCAGGGGAAGGCGGAACAGCCCCAAGCCCCCAAAGGTTCCTGAACTGGCAGAACCGGCCCCGTCCCCTTCCCAACAGGGGCCAGGGACGGCCGGCAGGGCAAGCCCCACCCGAGGCGCCTAGACCTTGCGGACTCTTACAACTAAAATCACAGGCGCTGGTGGGCAATACCAGCCCAGCAGGGTCACCTGAGCCTGATCTCGTTCCCCCTCCTCGAAGCGGAGGCGAGGTCTGAGGGTGCCAAGCCACACCCGGACAGTCGTTCCCACTGGGCCCCACACATACTGCTTCCCCCCCCCAACGGACTCGCGGAGGGCGCAAGCACAACCCAACAACCCAGGGCTCGCTCTGGGAGGCAGACCCCACTTAAGTGCCTGTTGTAGGGGACTCACAGTGCACAGGAGGGCGGGGCCCCGGCGAAAGCGCCCGCTCTGATAGGCGTGCCCTGCACTGGTGGGCGGGGCCACAGCGACAGCACCTGCTGACGCAGACACGCCTACACAGAAGGGAGGGAAGAACTACACAGACTTCCAGATGCGCAAATCACAAAGAAACATAACTCAGTTCATCAAAGGACAAGCCAACTCGCCAGCTCCAAAAAGCAGCACGACTGGAGAGGAGATGGAGAATAAAAAAGCAAATGAGGACATGTTAACAGGAATGATCGAAACTGTCAGAAATGAAATCAGAAAACAATTCCAGGAGTTTAGAGCGAAATCTGGAAGGACACCCAGGAAGCCAAGAAAGAAATGGAAGCAAAACTGGATACAATGCAAGCCTCGTTTAAAGAAATGGAAGCAAAAATGGATACAATGCAAGCCGCCTTTAAAGAAAATCTCCACACCCTGAGAATTGAAATGCATGAAAAAATAGATTTAAAATACAACTCTTTAAAGGAAGAAATTTCCACGATCAGAGCTGATATGACAACCATGAATAGCTCTCTGACATCCATAAACTCCGCAATTGAAACCATAACACAAAGAGTGGACCATATGGAATCCAGAATCTCTCGCCTGGACGATGAAGCAGCTGACAACAACCAGAAAATGACCACACTCCAAGAAAAGGTGAAGCTTCAGGGAAGATTACTCCAGGAAACTAATGGACAAAGACAAGAGATAAAATCTGCGTATAATTGGAATAGAAGAAGGAGCCGAATATCAGAGCAGAGGGCTTAATCATGTTCTCAATAAAGTTATTGCAGAAAACTTCCCCAATCTCACAGGGGACCCCATCCAGGTAACCGAAGCCTATAGGACACCTGGCAGGCCAGACCCAGGAAAACCACCCCAAGGCACATAATATTCAAGACTACAGACCTCAAGATTAAAGAGCAAATTCTGAATTCAGCCAAAGCGAAGAGGAAACTTTTTTCAATGGGAAGAGGATTCGAATAACATCCGACTTATCCACACAAACTTACCAAGCTCGAAGTGAGTGGAAGAACACCATCCAAGTACTTCAGAATAACAATTTACAACCTCGGATCAAATATCCAGCGAAACTGAGTTCACATTCGAAGGGAGAACCAGATCTTTCCACACCAAAGAGGAGCTAAAGGAGTATGTGAATAAAAACCAGCCCTACAGCGAATATTAAGAGGGGAAGCCCACCCAACAGAGATCGTAAAAGACACACAGACAGATTCAGAAAGAAACTTCAATAGCCAAAGTCCAGCAGAAACACAAGCTCACTAAAGACAAGAAGAAAAAAAAAAAACAACAGGAAAAAACAGCCCAACAAGAAAATGGAAGGAGAAAAAACACCCTTATCCTTGATCTCTTTAAATATAAATGGCTTAAACTCCCCGATCAAGAGGAGCAGACTGGCAGAATGGATCTGCAAGCAAAAAGTTGACATCTGTTGTCTACAAGAGACCCACCTTACAGCAAGGGACAAAAACAGGCTTCGAATGAAAGGATGGAGCAAGATCTACCAAGCAAATGCACCCACCAAAACGGCAGGTGTAGCCATCCTGATCTCAGACAAGCTGGATTTCTCTTTAAAGTCCACTCAAAAAGACAAAGAAGGACACTAAATATTGATACAAGGAAAAATCCAGAATCAAGACATCACGGTGATAAATGTATACTCACCGAACAAAAGAGGCCCGACATATGTCAAGCAAATTCTCACAGAATTACAGAGCAAGATAGATGCAAACACAATCATAGTGGGTGACTTTAATACTCCTCTCTCTCCAAGAGACAGATCCAACACCCAGAGGATTAGTAAGGGAGCTGAGGACCTAAATAACACCATTGCCCAAATGGATCTAACAGACCTATATAGAACCTTCCACCCTACAGAGACCCAATACACCTTCTTTTCAGCAGCCCATGGATCATATTCCAAAATAGACCACGTCATAGCCCACACAAAGAACCTCAGCAAATACAAAAGAATTGACATCATCCCATGTATTATATCTGATCACAGTGGATTAAAGGTAACCCTCAACAACAAAGGATACCACAGAGCCTATACACACTCTTGGAGGCTAACCCCACGCTGCTATCCAACACTTGGGCCACAGATCAAATTAAAGATGAAATCAACGAATTCATAAGCCACAATGACAAAGAAAACACATCACAAAGAAACCTATGGGACACAGCTAAGGCAGTACTGAGGGGCAAGATCATTGCACTCAGTACCCACATTAAAAGAATGGAAGCAGAGCAGGTGAATACCCTCACGATGAAACTAAAACAACTGGAGAAACAAGAAATGACAGAATCTAAAACGACTAGGAGGGGAGAGATTACAAAGATTAAAGAAGAGATAAATCTGATTGAAAATAGAAAGACCATTCAACAAATAAATAAGACTAAAAGCTGGTTCTTTGAGAAAATAAACAAAATTGACAGACCCCTTGCAAGACTCACAAAAAAAAGAAGAGAAGAGACTCATATACGTAAAATCAGGGACTCCACAGGAAAAATTACAACAAATACACACGATATTCAAACAATCATAAGGAGCTATTTCCAAAACCTCTACTCAACAAAAAACAATAATTTTACAGAAATGGATCAATTCTTAGAGAAGTACAAACTGCCCAAACTGAACCAAGAAGAAATAAATCAACTAAATAAACCAATAACTTACGGTGAGATACAGGAGGTAATCAAGAACCTCCCTACTAAGAAAAGCCCAGGCCCAGATGGATTCACCAATGAATTCTACAAAACCTTTAGTGAGGAGCTAATTCCAATACTCCTCAAACTCTTCCGCGAAATAGAAACGGAGGGAAAAATCCCGAACTCATTCTACGAAGCTAATATCATACTCATCCCCAAACCAGGCAAAGATCCAACAAAAAAAGAGAACTACAGACCAATATCACTAATGAACACAGATGCAAAGCTCCTCAATAAAATATTAGCTAACAGGATCCAGAAAGTGATCAAGAATATCATACATCATGACCAAGTAGGCTTCATCCCTCAGTCACAAGGATGGTTCAACATCCGTAAATCAATCAATGTAATTCACCACATAAACAGAACTAAAATCAAGAATCACATTGTTATCTCAGTCGATGCCCAAAAAGCCTTTGACAAAATACAACATCCATACCTATTAAAAGCTTTGGAGAGAACAGGAATAGATGGAACATTCCTCAAAACAATAAAAGCCATATACAACAGACCAACTGCTAATATCATATTAAATGGAGAGAAACTTAAATCATTCCCCCTAAACACAGGAACAAGACAAGGATGCCCACTCTCCCCACTTCTGTTCAACATAGTACTGGAATCCCTAGCCATAGCAATAAGGCAAGAGGAGGACATCAAAGGGATCCACATCGGCAAGGAAGAAATCAAGTTATCCCTATTCGCAGACGACATGATCTTATATCTCAAGGACCCAAAAAACTCAGTACCCAAACTCCTACATCTAATAAACCAATTTGGCAAAGTAGCAGGATACAAAATCAATCCACAAAAGTCAGCAGCTTTTCTGTACACCAGCAATAGACAAACAGAAAAGGAAATTATGGAAACGATTCCATTTACAGTAGCCAAAAAAAGAATAAAGTACCTAGGGATCAACTTAACCAAGGACGTGACGGACCTATTCAATGAAAACTACAAAAATCTAATAAGGGAAATCAAAGAAGACACAAGGAGATGGAAAGACCTCCCATGCTCATGGGTAGGCAGAATCAATATAGTGAAAATGGCCATACTGCCCAAATTGTTATACAAATTCAATGCAATACCTATCAAAATCCCAGCCACATTCTTCACTGAAATAGAGAAACCAATCCATAAGTTCATATGGAACAGCAAAAAACCTAGAATAGCCAAAGCAATTCTAGGCAAAAAACATAGTGCAGGAGGTATCACCATACCAGACTTCAAGCTCTACTACAAGGCCATCATAACAAAAACAGCATGGTATTGGTATAAAAACAGATCGGAAGACCAGTGGATTAGAATTGAAGACCCAGAAATAAAACCGCACTCTTACAGCCAACTGATATTCGACAAAGGAGCTAAAGACATACAATGGAATAAACATAGCCTCTTCAACTACTGGTGCTGGGAGAACTGGGCAGCCATATGCAGAAAACTCAAAGTAGACCCAAGCCTATCACCATGCACCAAGATCAACTCAAAATGGATCAAGGACCTCAACATCAGACCTGAATCCTTGAAACTACTGAAGGACAGAGTAGGAAAGACACTAGAACTTATAGGCACAGGAAGGAACTTCCTGAATAGAGTCCCAGGCGCACAACAAATAGGGGAAAGACTCAACAAATGGGACTACTACAAATTAAAAAGTTTCTGCACAGCTAAGGTCATAGCCACCAAAATAGAAAGACAGCCAACGATATGGGAAAGGATATTTACCAGCACAGCAACAGACAAAGGCCTGATATCTGTCATCTACAGAGAACTCAAAAAACTAAGCCCCTCCAAGCCCAATAAACCTATTAGGAAATGGGCAAAAGAGCTAAAGAGAGACTTCACAAGAGAAGATATAAAAATGGCAAAGAAACACATGAGGAAATGCTCAACATCCCTGCTAGTAAAGGAAATGCAAATAAAAACAACCCTGAGATACCACCTCACCCCAGTTAGAATGGCCTATACTCTGAACTCAGGAAACAACAAATGCTGGAGGGGCTGTGGGGAAAGAGGAACCCTTCTCCATTGTTGGTGGGAGTGCAAATTAGTACAGCCACTTTGGAGAACAGTATGGAGGTTTCTCAAAAAGCTCAATATAGACCTACCCTATGACCCAGCCATACCACTCCTAGGCATCTATCCTAAACAGCAAAACCCAAGATATCAAAAGGACATTTGTACTTCCATGTTTATCGCAGCACAATTCACAATAGCCAAAATTTGGAAACAACCCAGATGCCCCTCCACAGATGAATGGATCCAAAAAATATGGTACTTATACACAATGGAATACTACATAGCAATTAGGAATGGTGAAATATTGTTATTTGCAGGGAAATGGTCAGAACTCGAACAAATAATGTTGAGTGAGACAAGCCTAGAACACAGAAAACAAAGGGGCATGATCTCCCTGATATATGACTGTTAACAAAGGGAGATGGAGAGACAGTAGAGACCAAGTCTGTGAACACTGTATATGTGCTTGATACATTGTATACTGCATATGGGTCTACCTGACCTAGACAAGGGATGGGAAAACAGGTTGTAAGATATCACAAGAAATGTACACAATGCCCTACTATGTAACTGCACCCTCTTTGCACAGCACCTTGTAAAAAAAAAAATTTATGTTCAATTGATAATAAAAAAAAAATAAAAATAAAATAAAAAAAAAATAAATCAAAAATAAAAATAAGTGGAAAAGGCGAGAGTGCGCGAGCACACAGGAGCAAAGACAAGCAGCGCAGCTTGATGCGTAGTAAAAAAAATAATAAATAGACAACTGGTCGACCTCATTAGAAATAAAAACCCAAAAGATTAGATAGACAAACAAACAAACACATAAATGTGGAGAGAAGGGCAGTGCGCGCAGGAGCAAAGGTAAACAGCAGACAGACCTGAATCCTTATCTTTACAAGGTCGACCTCAGAACTTTGTTCAATTTGTCTCGGTGACGGATAATGGAAGGAAGGGCAGGCGACTGGTCGACTTCATTTAAATAAACAAATAAAAAATAAGATAAACTCTCAGGAATAGATAAATAACAACAAAAAAATTGTAAAGTGGAGAAAGCGAGAGCGCGCGAATGCACTCAAGCAAACACAAACAGCACAGCAAGATGCGTATTTTTTTTAAAAATTGACAAAATAAATCAAAAATAAATCAAAAATAAAAATAAGTGGAAAAGGCGAGATTGGGCGAGCACACAGCAGCAAAGACAAGCAGCGCAGCTTGATGCGTAGTTAAAAAAAATAATAAATAGACAACTGGTCGACCTCATTAGAAATAAAAACCCAAAAGATTAGGTAGACAAACAAACAAACACATAAATGTGGAGAGAAGGGCTGTGCGCGCAGGAGCAAACGTAAACAGCAGACAGACCTGAATCCTTATCTTTACAAGGTCGACCTCAGAACTTTGTTCAGTTTGTCTCGGTGACGGATAATGGAAGGAAGGGCAGGCAACTGGTCGACTTCATTTAAATAAACAAATAAAAAATAAGATAAACTCTCGGGAATAGATAAATAATAACAAAAAAATTGTAAAGTGGAGAAAGCGAGAGCGCGCGAATGCACTCAAGCAAACACAAACAGCACAGCACGATGCGTATTTTTTTTTTAAATTGACAAAATAAATGAAAAATAAAAATAAGTGGAAAAGGCGAGAGTGCGCGAGCACACAGGAGCAAAGACAAGCATCGCAGCTTGATGCGTAGTAAAAAAAATAATAAATAGACAACTGGTCGTCCTCATTAGAAATAAAAACCCAAAAGATTAGATAGACAAACAAACAAACACATAAATGTGGAGAGAAGGGCAGTGCGCGCAGGAGCAAAGGTAAACAGCAGACAGACCTGAATCCTTATCTTTACAAGGTCGACCTCAAAACTTTGTTCAGTTTGTCTCGGTGACGGATAATGGAAGGAAGGGCAGGCAACTGGTCGACTTCATTTAAATAAACAAATAAAAAATAAGATAAACTCTCGGGAATAGATAAATAATAACAAAAAAATTGTAAAGTGGAGAAAGCGAGAGCGCGCGAATGCACTCAAGCAAACACAAACAGCACAGCACGATGCGTATTTTTTTTTAAATTGACAAAATAAATCAAAAATAAAAATAAGTGGAAAAGGCGAGAGTGCGCGAGCACACAGGAGCAAAGACAAGCAGCGCAGCTTGATGCGTAGTAAAAAAAATAATAAATAGACAACTGGTCGTCCTCATTAGAAATAAAAACCCAAAAGATTAGATAGACAAACAAACAAACACATAAATGTGGAGAGAAGGGCAGTGCGCGCAGGAGCAAAGGTAAACAGCATACAGACCTGAATCCTTATCTTTACAAGGTCGACCTCAGAACTTTGTTCAGTTTGTCTCGGTGACGGATAATGGAAGGAAGGGCAGGCAACTGGTCGACTTCATTTAAATAAACAAATAAAAAATAAGATAAACTCTCAGGAATAGATAAATCATAACAAAAAAATTGTAAAGTGGAGAAAGCGAGAGCGCGCGAATGCACTCAAGCAAACACAAACAGCACAGCACGATGCGTATTTTTTTTAAAATTGACAAAATAAATCAAAAATAAATCAAAAATAAAAATAAGTGGAAAAGGCGAGAGTGCGCGAGCACACAGGAGCAAAGACAAGCAGCGCAGCTTGATGCGTAGTAAAAAAAATAATAAATAGACAACTGGTCGACCTCATTAGAAATAAAAACCCAAAAGATTAGATAGACAAACAAACAAACACATAAATGTGGAGAGAAGGGCAGTGCGCGCAGGACAAAAGGTAAACAGCAGACAGACCTGAATCCTTATCTTTACAAGGTCGACCTCAGAACTTTGTTCAGTTTGTCTCGGTGACGGATAATGGAAGGAAGGGCAGGCAACTGGTCGACTTCATTTAAATAAACAAATAAAAAATAAGATAAACTCTCAGGAATAGATAAATAATAAAAAAATTGTAAAGTGGAGAAAGCGAGAGCGCGCGAATGCACTCAAGCAAACACAAACAGCACAGCACGATGTGTATTTTTTTTAAATTGACAAAATAAATCAAAAATAAATCAAAAATAAAAATAAGTGGAAAAGGCGAGAGTGCGCGAGCACACAGGAGCAAAGACAAGCAGCGCAGCTTGATGCGTAGTAAAAAAAATAATAAATAGACAACTGGTCGACCTCATTAGAAATAAAAACCCAAAAGATTAGATAGACAAACAAACAAACACATAAATGTGGAGAGAAGGGCAGTGCGCACAGGAGCAAAGGTAAACAGCAGACAGACCTGAATCCTTATCTTTACAAGGTCGACCTCAGAACTTTGTTCAGTTTGTCTCGGTGACGGATAATAGAAGGAAGGGCAGGCAACTGGTCGACTTCATTTAAATAAACAAATAAAAAATAAGATAAACTCTCAGGAATAGATAAATAATAACAAAAAAATTGTAAAGTGGAGAAAGCGAGAGCGCGCGAATGCACTCAAGCAAACACAAACAGCACAGCACGATGCGTATTTTTTTTTAAATTGACAAAATAAATAAAAAATAAAAATAAGTGGAAAAGGCGAGAGTGCGCGAGCACACAGGAGCAAAGACAAGCAGCGCAGCTTGATGCGTAGTAAAAAAAATAATAAATAGACAACTGGTCGACCTCATTAGAAATAAAAACCCAAAAGATTAGATAGACAAACAAACAAACACATAAATGTGGAGAGAAGGGCAGTGCGCGCAGGAGCAAAGGTAAACAGCAGACAGACCTGAATCCTTATCTTTACAAGGTCGACCTCAGAACTTTGTTCAGTTTGTCTCGGTGACGGATAATGGAAGGAAGGGCAGGCAACTGGTCGACTTCATTTAAATAAACAAATAAAAAATAAGATAAACTCTCAGGAATAGATAAATAATAACAAAAAAATTGTAAATGGAGAAAGCGAGAGCGCGCGAATGCACTCAAGCAAACACAAACAGCACAGCACGATGCGTATTTTTTTTAAATTGACAAAATAAATCAAAAATAAAAATAAGTGGAAAAGGCGAGAGTGCGCGAGCACACAGGAGCAAAGACAAGCAGCGCAGCTTGATGCGTAGTAAAAAAAATAATAAATAGACAACTGGTCGACCTCATTAGAAATAAAAACCCAAAAGATTAGATAGACAAACAAACAAACACATAAATGTGGAGAGAAGGGCAGTGCGCGCAGGAGCAAAGGTAAACAGCAGACAGACCTGAATCCTTATCTTTACAAGGTCGACCTCAGAACTTTGTTCAGTTTGTCTCGGTGACGGATAATGGAAGGAAGGGCAGGCAACTGGTCGACTTCATTTAAATAAACAAATAAAAAATAAGATAAACTCTCAGGAATAGATAAATAATAACAAAAAAATTGTAAAGTGGAGAAAGCGAGAGCGCGCGAATGCACTCAAGCAAACACAAACAGCACAGCACGATGCGTATTTTTTTTAAATTGACAAAATAAATAAAAAATAAATAAAAAATAAAAATAAGTGGAAAAGGCGAGAGTGCGCGAGCACACAGGAGCAAAGACAAGCAGCGCAGCTTGATGCGTAGTAAAAAAAATAATAAATAGACAACTGGTCGACCTCATTAGAAATAAAAACCCAAAAGATTAGATAGACAAACAAACAAACACATAAATGTGGAGAGAAGGGCAGTGCGCGCAGGAGCAAAGGTAAACAGCAGACAGACCTGAATCCTTATATTTACAAGGTCGACCTCAGAACTTTGTTCAGTTTGTCACGGTGACGGATAATGGAAGGAAGGGCAGGCAACTGGTCGACTTCATTTAAATAAACAAATAAAAAATAAGATAAACTCTCAGGAATAGATAAATAATAACAAAAAAATTGTAAAGTGGAGAAAGCGAGAGCGCGCGAATGCACTCAAGCAAACACAAACGGCACAGCACGATGCGTATTTTTTTTAAAAATTGACAAAATAAATCAAAAATAAATAAAAAATAAAAATAAGTGGAAAAGGCGAGAGTGCGCGAGCACACAGGAGCAAAGACAAGCAGCGCAGCTTGATGCGTAGTAAAAAAAATAATAAATAGACAACTGGTCGACCTCATTAGAAATAAAAACCCAAAAGATTAGATAGACAAACAAACAAACACATAAATGTGGAGAGAAGGGCAGTGCGCGCAGGAGCAAAGGTAAACAGCAGACAGACTGAATCCTTATCTTTACAAGGTCGACCTCAGAACTTTGTTCAGTTTGTCTCGGTGACGGATAATGGAAGGAAGGGCAGGCAACTGGTCGACTTCATTTAAATAAACAAATAAAAAATAAGATAAACTCTCAGGAATAGATAAATAATAACAAAAAAATTGTAAAGTGGAGAAAGCGAGAGCGCGCGAATGCACTCAAGCAAACACAAACAGCACAGCACGATGCGTATTTTTTTTAAATTGACAAAATAAATCAAAAATAAATCAAAAATAAAAATAAGTGGAAAAGGCGAGAGTGCGCGAGCACACAGGAGCAAAGACAAGCAGCGCAGCTTGATGCGTAGTAAAAAAAATAATAAATAGACAACTGGTCGACCTCATTAGAAATAAAAACCCAAAAGATTAGATAGACAAACAAACAAACACATAAATGTGGAAAGAAGGCAGTGCGGGCAGGAGCAAAGGTAAACAGCAGACAGACCTGAATCCTTATCTTTACAAGTTCGACCTCAGAACTTTGTTCAGTTTGTCTCGGTGACGGATAATGGAAGGAAGGGCAGGCAACTGGAAGACTTCATTTAAATAAACAAATAAAAAATAAGATAAACTCTCAGGAATAGATAAATAATAACAAAAAAATTGTAAAGTGGAGAAAGCAAGAGCGCGCGAATGCACTCAAGCAAACACAAACAGCACAGCACGATGCGTATTTTTTTTTAAATTGACAAAATAAACCAAAAATAAATCAAAAATAAAAATAAGTGGAAAAGGCGAGAGTGCGCGAGCACACAGGAGCAAAGACAAGCAGCGCAGCTTGATGCGTAGTAAAAAAAATAATAAATAGACAACTGGTCGACCTCATTAGAAATAAAAACCCAAAAGATTAGATAGACAAACAAACAAACACATAAATGTGGAGAGAAGGGCAGTGCGCGCAGGAGCAAAGGTAAACAGCAGACAGACCTGAATCCTTATCTTTACAAGGTCGACCTCAGAACTTTGTTCAGTTTGTCTCGGTGACGGATAATGGAAGGAAGGGCAGGCAACTGGTCGACTTCATTTAAATAAACAAATAAAAAATAAGATAAACTCTCAGGAATAGATAAATAATAACAAAAAAATTGTAAAGTGGAGAAAGCGAGAGCGCGCGAATGCACTCAAGCAAACACAAACAGCACAGCACGATGCGTATTTTTTTTAATTGACAAAATAAATCAAAAATAAATCAAAAATAAAAATAAGTGGAAAAGGCGAGAGTGCGCGAGCACACAGGAGCAAAGACAAGCAGCGCAGCTTGATGCGTAGTAAAAAAAATAATAAATAGACAACTGGTCGACCTCATTAGAAATAAAAACCCAAAAGATTAGATAGACAAACAAACAAACACATAAATGTGGAGAGAAGGGCAGTGCGCGCAGGAGCAAAGGTAAACAGCAGACAGACCTGAATCCTTATCTTTACAAGGTCGACCTCAGAACTTTGTTCAGTTTGTCTCGGTGACGGATAATGGAAGGAAGGGCAGGCAACTGGTCGACTTCATTTAAATAAACAAATAAAAAATAAGATAAACTCTCAGGAATAGATAAATAATAACAAAAAAATTGTAAAGTGGAGAAAGCGAGAGCACGCGAATGCACTCAAGCAAACACAAACAGCACAGCACGATGCGTATTTTTTTTTAAATTGACAAAATAAATGAAAAATAAAAATAAGTGGAAAAGGCGAGAGTGCGCGAGCACACAGGAGCAAAGACAAGCAGCGCAGCTTGATGCGTAGTAAAAAAAATAATAAATAGACAACTGGTCGACCTCATTAGAAATAAAAACCCAAAAGATTAGATAGACAAACAAACAAACACATAAATGTGGAGAGAAGGGCAGTGCGCGCAGGAGCAAAGGTAAACAGCAGACAGACCTGAATCCTTATCTTTACAAGGTCGACCTCAGAACTTTGTTCAGTTTGTCTCGGTGACGGATAATGGAAGGAAGGGCAGGCAACTGGTCGACTTCATTTAAATAAACAAATAAAAAATAAGATAAACTCTCAGGAATAGATAAATAATAACAAAAAAATTGTAAAGTGGAGAAAGCGAGAGCGCGCGAATGCACTCAAGCAAACACAAACAGCACAGCACGATGCGTATTTTTTTTAAATTGACAAAATAAATCAAAAATAAATCAAAAATAAACATAAGTGGAATAGGCGAGAGTGCGCGAGCACACAGGAGCAAAGACAAGCAGCGCAGCTTGATGCGTAGTAAAAAAATAATAAATAGACAACTGGTCGACCTCATTAGAAATAAAAACCCAAAAGATTAGATAGACAAACAAACAAACACATAAATGTGGAGAGAAGGGCAGTGCGCGCAGGAGCAAAGGTAAACAGCAGACAGACCTGAATCCTTATCTTTACAAGGTCGACCTCAGAACTTTGTTCAGTTTGTCTCGGTGACGGATAATGGAAGGAAGGGCAGGCAACTGGTCGACTTCATTTAAATAAACAAATAAAAAATAAGATAAACTCTCAGGAATAGATAAATAATAACAAAAAAATTGTAAAGTGGAGAAAGCGAGAGCGCGCGAATGCACTCAAGCAAACACAAACAGCACAGCACGATGCGTATTTTTTTTTAAATTGACAAAATAAACCAAAAATAAATCAAAATAAAAATAAGTGGAAAAGGCGAGAGTGCGCGAGCACACAGGAGCAAAGACAAGCAGCGCAGCTTGATGCGTAGTAAAAAAAATAATAAATAGACAACTGGTCGACCTCATTAGAAATAAAAACCCAAAAGATTAGATAGACAAACAAACAAACACATAAATGTGGAAAGAAGGCAGTGCGGGCAGGAGCAAAGGTAAACAGCAGACAGACCTGAATCCTTATCTTTACAAGGTCGACCTCAGAACTTTGTTCAGTTTGTCTCGGTGACGGATAATGGAAGGAAGGGCAGGCAACTGGGACTTCATTTAAATAAACAAATAAAAAATAAGATAAACTCTCAGGAATAGATAAATAATAACAAAAAAATTGTAAAGTGGAGAAAGCGAGAGCGCGCGAATGCACTCAAGCAAACACAAACAGCACAGCACGATGCGTATTTTTTTTTAAATTGACAAAATAAACCAAAAATAAATAAAAAATAAAAATAAGTGGAAAAGGCGAGAGTGCGCGAGCACACAGGAGCAAAGACAAGCAGCGCAGCTTGATGCGTAGTAAAAAAAATAATAAATAGACAACTGGTCGACCTCATTAGAAATAAAAACCCAAAAGATTAGATAGACAAACAAACAAACACATAAATGTGGAGAGAAGGACAGTGCGCGCAGGAGCAAAGGTAAACAGCAGACAGACCTGAATCCTTATCTTTACAAGGTCGACCTCAGAACTTTGTTCAGTTTGTCTCGGTGACGGATAATGGAAGGAAGGGCAGGCAACTGGTCGACTTCATTTAAATAAACAAATAAAAAATAAGATAAACTCTCAGGAATAGATAAATAATAACAAAAAAATTGTAAAGTGGAGAAAGCGAGAGCGCGCGAATGCACTCAAGCAAACACAAACAGCACAGCACGATGCGTATTTTTTTTTAAATTGACAAAATAAACCGAAAATAAATCAAAAATAAAAATAAGTGGAAAAGGCGAGAGTGCGCGAGCACACAGGAGCAAAGACAAGCAGCGCAGCTTGATGCGTAGTAAAAAAAATAATAAATAGACAACTGGTCGACCTCATTAGAAATAAAAACCCAAAAGATTAGATAGACAAACAAACAAACACATAAATGTGGAAAGAAGGCAGTGCGGGCAGGAGCAAAGGTAAACAGCAGACAGACCTGAATCCTTATCTTTACAAGGTCGACCTCAAAATTTTGTTCCGTTGGTCTCGGTGACGGATAATGGAAGGAAGGGCAGGCAACTGGTCGACTTCATTTAAATAAACAAATAAAAAATAAGATAAACTCTCAGGAATAGATAAATAATAACAAAAAATTGTAAAGTGGAGAAAGCGAGAGCGCGCGAATGCACTCAAGCAAACACAAACAGCACAGCACGATGCGTATTTTTTTTTAATTGACAAAATAAATCAAAAATAAATAAAAAAAAAATAAGTGGAAAAGGCGAGAGTGCGCGAGCACACAGTATCAAAGACCAGCAGCGCAGCTTGATGCGTAGTAAAAAAAATAATAAATAGACAACTGGTCGACCTCATTAGAAATAAAAACCCAAAAGATTAGATAGACAAACAAACAAACACATAAATGTGGAGAGAAGGGCAGTGCGCGCAGGAGCAAAGGTAAACAGCAGACAGACCTGAATCCTTATCTTTACAAGGTCGACCTCAGAACTTTGTTCAGTTTGTCTCGGTGACGGATAATCGAAGGAAGGGCAGGCAACTGGTCGACTTCATTTAAATAAACAAATAAAAAATAAGATAAACTCTCAGGAATAGATAAATAATAACAAAAAAATTGTAAAGTGGAGAAAGCGAGAGCGCGCGAATGCACTCAAGCAAACACAAACGGCACAGCACGATGCGTATTTTTTTTAAAAATTGACAAAATAAATCAAAAATAAATAAAAAATAAAAATAAGTGGAAAAGGCGAGAGTGCGCGAGCACACAGGAGCAAAGACAAGCAGCGCAGCTTGATGCGTAGTAAAAAAAATAATAAATAGACAACTGGTCGACCTCATTAGAAATAAAAACCCAAAAGATTAGATAGACAAACAAACAAACACATAAATGTGGAGAGAAGGGCAGTGCGCGCAGGAGCAAAGGTAAACAGCAGACAGACCTGAATCCTTATCTTTACAAGGTCGACCTCAGAACTTTGTTCAGTTTGTCTCGGTGACGGATAATGGAAGGAAGGGCAGGCAACTGGTCGACTTCATTTAAATAAACAAATAAAAAATAAGATAAACTCTCAGGAATAGATAAATAATAACAAAAAAATTGTAAAGTGGAGAAAGCGAGAGCACGCGAATGCACTCAAGCAAACACAAACAGCACAGCACGATGCGTATTTTTTTTTTAAATTGACAAAATAAATGAAAAATAAAAATAAGTGGAAAAGGCGAGAGTGCGCGAGCACACAGGAGCAAAGACAAGCAGCGCAGCTTGATGCGTAGTAAAAAAAATAATAAATAGACAACTGGTCGACCTCATTAGAAATAAAAACCCAAAAGATTAGATAGACAAACAAACAAACACATAAATGTGGAGAGAAGGGCAGTGCGCGCAGGAGCAAAGGTAAACAGCAGAGAGACCTGAATCCTTATCTTTACAAGGTCGACCTCAGAACTTTGTTCAGTTTGTCTCGGTGACGGATAATGGAAGGAAGGGCAGGCAACTGGTCGACTTCATTTAAATAAACAAATAAAAAATAAGATAAACTCTCAGGAATAGATAAATAATAACAAAAAAATTGTAAAGTGGAGAAAGCGAGAGCGCGCGAATGCACTCAAGCAAACACAAACAGCACAGCACGATGCGTATTTTTTTTAAATTGACAAAATAAATCAAAAATAAATCAAAAATAAACATAAGTGGAATAGGCGAGAGTGCGCGAGCACACAGGAGCAAAGACAAGCAGCGCAGCTTGATGCGTAGTAAAAAAATAATAAATAGACAACTGGTCGACCTCATTAGAAATAAAAACCCAAAAGATTAGATAGACAAACAAACAAACACATAAATGTGGAGAGAAGGGCAGTGCGCGCAGGAGCAAAGGTAAACAGCAGACAGACCTGAATCCTTATATTTACAAGGTCGACCTCAGAACTTTGTTCAGTTTGTCTCAGTGACGGATAATGGAAGGAAGGGCAGGCAACTGGTCGACTTCATTTAAATAAACAAATAAAAAATAAGATAAACTCTCAGGAATAGATAAATAATAACAAAAAAATTGTAAAGTGGAGAAAGCGAGAGCGCGCGAATGCACTCAAGCAAACACAAACAGCACAGCACGATGCGTATTTTTTTTTAAATTGACAAAATAAACAAAATAAATAAAAATAAAAATAAGTGGAAAAGGCGAGAGTGCGCGAGCACACAGGAGCAAAGACAAGCAGCGCAGCTTGATGCGTAGTAAAAAAAATAATAAATAGACAACTGGTCGACCTCATTAGAAATAAAAACCCAAAAGATTAGATAGACAAACAAACAAACACATAAATGTGGAGAGAAGGGCAGTGCGCGCAGGAGCAAAGGTAAACAGCAGACAGACCTGAATCCTTATCTTTACAAGGTCGACCTCAGAACTTTGTTCAGTTTGTCTCGGTGACGGATAATGGAAGGAAGGGCAGGCAACTGGTCGACTTCATTTAAATAAACAAATAAAAAATAAGATAAACTCTCAGGAATAGATAAATAATAACAAAAAAATTGTAAAGTGGAGAAAGCGAGAGCGCGCGAATGCACTCAAGCAAACACAAACGGCACAGCACGATGCGTATTTTTTTTAAAAATTGACAAAATAAATCAAAAATAAATAAAAAATAAAAATAAGTGGAAAAGGCGAGAGTGCGCGAGCACACAGGAGCAAAGACAAGCAGCGCAGCTTGATGCGTAGTAAAAAAAATAATAAATAGACAACTGGTCGACCTCATTAGAAATAAATAACCCAAAAGATTAGATAGACAAACAAACAAACACATAAATGTGGAGAGAAGGCAGTGCGCGCAGGAGCAAAGGTAAACAGCAGACAGACCTGAATCCTTATCTTTACAAGGTCGACCTCAGAACTTTGTTCAGTTTGTCTCGGTGACGGATAATGGAAGGAAGGGCAGGCAACTGGTCGACTTCATTTAAATAAACAAATAAAAAATAAGATAAACTCTCAGGAATAGATAAATAATAACAAAAAAATTGTAAAGTGGAGAAAGCGAGAGCGCGCGAATGCACTCAAGCAAACACAAACAGCACAGCACGATGCGTATTTTTTTTTAAATTGACAAAATAAAAAAATAAATCAAAAATAAAAATAAGTGGAAAAGGCGAGAGTGCGCGAGCACACAGGAGCAAAGACAAGCAGCGCAGCTTGATGCGTAGTAAAAAAAATAATAAATAGACAACTGGTCGACCTCATTAGAAATAAAAACCCAAAAGATTAGATAGACAAACAAACAAACACATAAATGTGGAAAGAAGGCAGTGCGGGCAGGAGCAAAGGTAAACAGCAGACAGACCTGAATCCTTATCTTTACAAGGTCGACCTCAAAATTTTGTTCCGTTGGTCTCGGTGACGGATAATGGAAGGAAGGGCAGGCAACTGGTCGACTTCATTTAAATAAACAAATAAAAAATAAGATAAACTCTCAGGAATAGATAAATAATAACAAAAAATTGTAAAGTGGAGAAAGCGAGAGCGCGCGAATGCACTCAAGCAAACACAAACAGCACAGCACGATGCGTATTTTTTTTTAATTGACAAAATAAATCAAAAATAAATAAAAAAAAAATAAGTGGAAAAGGCGAGAGTGCGCGAGCACACAGTATCAAAGACCAGCAGCGCAGCTTGATGCGTAGTAAAAAAAATAATAAATAGACAACTGGTCGACCTCATTAGAAATAAAAACCCAAAAGATTAGATAGACAAACAAACAAACACATAAATGTGGAGAGAAGGGCAGTGCGCGCAGGAGCAAAGGTAAACAGCAGACAGACCTGAATCCTTATCTTTACAAGGTCGACCTCAGAACTTTGTTCAGTTTGTCTCGGTGACGGATAATCGAAGGAAGGGCAGGCAACTGGTCGACTTCATTTAAATAAACAAATAAAAAATAAGATAAACTCTCAGGAATAGATAAATAATAACAAAAAAATTGTAAAGTGGAGAAAGCGAGAGCGCGCGAATGCACTCAAGCAAACACAAACGGCACAGCACGATGCGTATTTTTTTTAAAAATTGACAAAATAAATCAAAAATAAATAAAAAATAAAAATAAGTGGAAAAGGCGAGAGTGCGCGAGCACACAGGAGCAAAGACAAGCAGCGCAGCTTGATGCGTAGTAAAAAAAATAATAAATAGACAACTGGTCGACCTCATTAGAAATAAAAACCCAAAAGATTAGATAGACAAACAAACAAACACATAAATGTGGAGAGAAGGGCAGTGCGCGCAGGAGCAAAGGTAAACAGCAGACAGACCTGAATCCTTATCTTTACAAGGTCGACCTCAGAACTTTGTTCAGTTTGTCTCGGTGACGGATAATGGAAGGAAGGGCAGGCAACTGGTCGACTTCATTTAAATAAACAAATAAAAAATAAGATAAACTCTCAGGAATAGATAAATAATAACAAAAAAATTGTAAAGTGGAGAAAGCGAGAGCGCGCGAATGCACTCAAGCAAACACAAACAGCACAGCACGATGCGCATTTTTTTTTTAAATTGCAAAATAAATAAAAAATAAATCAAAAATAAAAATAAGTGGAAAAGGCGAGAGTGCGCGAGCACACAGGAGCAAAGACAAGCAGCGCAGCTTGATGCGTAGTAAAAAAAATAATAAATAGACAACTGGTCGACCTCATTAGAAATAAAAACCCAAAAGATTAGATAGACAAACAAACAAACACATAAATGTGGAGAGAAGGGCAGTGCGCGCAGGAGCAAAGGTAAACAGCAGACAGACCTGAATCCTTATTTACAAGGTCGACCTCAGAACTTTGTTCAGTTTGTCTCGGTGACGGATAATGGAAGGAAGGGCAGGCAACTGGTCGACTTCATTTAAATAAACAAATAAAAAATAAGATAAACTCTCAGGAATAGATAAATAATAACAAAAAAATTGTAAAGTGGAGAAAGCGAGAGCGCGCGAATGCACTCAAGCAAACACAAACAGCACAGCACGATGCGTATTTTTTTTTTAAATTGACAAAATAAACAAAAATAAATCAAAAATAAAAATAAGTGGAAAAGGCGAGAGTGCGCGAGCACACAGGAGCAAAGACAAGCAGCGCAGCTTGATGCGTAGTAAAAAAAATAATAAATAGACAACTGGTCGACCTCATTAGAAATAAAAACCCAAAAGATTAGATAGACAAACAAACAAACACATAAATGTGGAGAGAAGGGCAGTGCGCGCAGGAGCAAAGGTAAACAGCAGACAGACCTGAATCCTTATCTTTACAAGGTCGACCTCAGAACTTTGTTCAGTTTGTCTCGGTGACGGATAATGGAAGGAAGGGCAGGCAACTGGTCGACTTCATTTAAATAAACAAATAAAAAATAAGATAAACTCTCAGGAATAGATAAATAATAACAAAAAAATTGTAAAGTGGAGAAAGCGAGAGCGCGCGAATGCACTCAAGCAAACACAAACAGCACAGCACGATGCGTATTTTTTTTAAATTGACAAAATAAATCAAAAATAAATCAAAAAAAAATAAGTGGAAAAGGCGAGAGTGCGCGAGCACACAGGAGCAAAGACAAGCAGCGCAGCTTGATGCGTAGTAAAAAAAATAATAAATAGACAACTGGTCGACCTCATTAGAAATAAAAACCCAAAAGATTAGATAGACAAACAAACAAACACATAAATGTGGAGAGAAGGGCAGTGCGCGCAGGAGCAAAGGTAAACAGCAGACAGACCTGAATCCTTATCTTTACAAGGTCGACCTCAGAACTTTGTTCAGTTTGTCTCGGTGACGGATAATGGAAGGAAGGGCAGGCAACTGGTCGACTTCATTTAAATAAACAAATAAAAAATAAGATAAACTCTCAGGAATAGATAAATAATAACAAAAAAATTGTAAAGTGGAGAAAGCGAGAGCGCGCGAATGCACTCAAGCAAACACAAACAGCACAGCACGATGCGTATTTTTTTTTAAATTGACAAAATAAACCAAAAATAAATCAAAAATAAAAATAAGTGGAAAAGGCGAGAGTGCGCGAGCACACAGGAGCAAAGACAAGCAGCGCAGCTTGATGCGTAGTAAAAAAAATAATAAATAGACAACTGGTCGACCTCATTAGAAATAAAAACCCAAAAGATTAGATAGACAAACAAACAAACACATAAATGTGGAGAGAAGGCAGTGCGCGCAGGAGCAAAGGTAAACAGCAGACAGACCTGAATCCTTATCTTTACAAGGTCGACCTCAGAACTTTGTTCAGTTTGTCTCGGTGACGGATAATGGAAGGAAGGGCAGGCAACTGGTCGACTTCATTTAAATAAACAAATAAAAAATAAGATAAACTCTCAGGAATAGATAAATAATAACAAAAAAATTGTAAAGTGGAGAAAGCGAGAGCGCGCGAATGCACTCAAGCAAACACAAACAGCACAGCACGATGCGTTTTTTTTTAAATTGACAAAATAAATCAAAAATAAATCAAAAATAAAAATAAGTGGAAAAGGCGAGAGTGCGCGAGCACACAGGAGCAAAGACAAGCAGCGCAGCTTGATGCGTAGTAAAAAAAATAATAAATAGACAACTGGTCGACCTCATTAGAAATAAAAACCCAAAAGATTAGATAGACAAACAAACAAACACATAAATGTGGAGAGAAGGGCAGTGCGCGCAGGAGCAAAGGTAAACAGCAGACAGACCTGAATCCTTATCTTTACAAGGTCGACCTCAGAACTTTGTTCAGTTTGTCTCGGTGACGGATAATGGAAGGAAGGGCAGGCAACTGGTCGACTTCATTTAAATAAACAAATAAAAAATAAGATAAACTCTCAGGAATAGATAAATAATAACAAAAAAATTGTAAAGTGGAGAAAGCGAGAGCGCGCGAATGCACTCAAGCAAACACAAACAGCACAGCACGATGCGTATTTTTTTTTAAATTGACAAAATAAATGAAAAATAAAAATAAGTGGAAAAGGCGAGAGTGCGCGAGCACACAGGAGCAAAGACAAGCAGCGCAGCTTGATGCGTAGTAAAAAAAATAATAAATAGACAACTGGTCGACCTCATTAGAAATAAAAACCCAAAAGATTAGATAGACAAACAAACAAACACATAAATGTGGAGAGAAGGGCAGTGCGCGCAGGAGCAAAGGTAAACAGCAGACAGACCTGAATCCTTATCTTTACAAGGTCGACCTCAGAACTTTGTTCAGTTTGTCTCGGTGACGGATAATGGAAGGAAGGGCAGGCAACTGGTCGACTTCATTTAAATAAACAAATAAAAAATAAGATAAACTCTCAGGAATAGATAAATAATAACAAAAAAATTGTAAAGTGGAGAAAGCGAGAGCGCGCGAATGCACTCAAGCAAACACAAACAGCACAGCACGATGCGTATTTTTTTTAAATTGACAAAATAAATCAAAAATAAATCAAAAATAAAAATAAGTGGAAAAGGCGAGAGTGCGCGAGCACACAGGAGCAAAGACAAGCAGCGCAGCTTGATGCGTAGTAAAAAAAATAATAAATAGACAACTGGTCGACCTCATTAGAAATAAAAACCCAAAAGATTAGATAGACAAACAAACAAACACATAAATGTGGAGAGAAGGGCAGTGCGCGCAGGAGCAAAGGTAAACAGCAGACAGACCTGAATCCTTATCTTTACAAGGTCGACCTCAGAACTTTGTTCAGTTTGTCTCGGTGACGGATAATGGAAGGAAGGGCAGGCAACTGGTCGACTTCATTTAAATAAACAAATAAAAAATAAGATAAACTCTCAGGAATAGATAAATAATAACAAAAAAATTGTAAAGTGGAGAAAGCGAGAGCGCGCGAATGCACTCAAGCAAACACAAACAGCACAGCACGATGCGTATTTTTTTTAAATTGACAAAATAAATCAAAAATAAATCAAAAATAAAAATAAGTGGAAAAGGCGAGAGTGCGCGAGCACACAGGAGCAAAGACAAGCAGCGCAGCTTGATGCGTAGTAAAAAAAATAATAAATAGACAACTGGTCGACCTCATTAGAAATAAAAACCCAAAAGATTAGATAGACAAACAAACAAACACATAAATGTGGAGAGAAGGGCAGTGCGCGCAGGAGCAAAGGTAAACAGCAGACAGACCTGAATCCTTATCTTTACAAGGTCGACCTCAGAACTTTGTTCAGTTTGTCTCGGTGACGGATAATGGAAGGAAGGGCAGGCAACTGGTCGACTTCATTTAAATAAACAAATAAAAAATAAGATAAACTCTCAGGAATAGATAAATAATAACAAAAAAATTGTAAAGTGGAGAAAGCGAGAGCGCGCGAATGCACTCAAGCAAACACAAACAGCACAGCACGATGCGTATTTTTTTTAAATTGACAAAATAAATCAAAAATAAATCAAAAATAAAAATAAGTGGAAAAGGCGAGAGTGCGCGAGCACACAGGAGCAAAGAGAAGCAGCGCAGCTTGATGCGTAGTAAAAAAAATAATAAATAGACAACTGGTCGACCTCATTAGAAATAAAAACCCAAAAGATTAGATAGACAAACAAACAAACACATAAATGTGGAGAGAAGGGCAGTGCGCGCAGGAGCAAAGGTAAACAGCAGACAGACCTGAATCCTTATCTTTACAAGGTCGACCTCAGAACTTTGTTCAGTTTGTCTCGGTGACGGATAATGGAAGGAAGGGCAGGCAACTGGTCGACTTCATTTAAATAAACAAATAAAAAATAAGATAAACTCTCAGGAATAGATAAATAATAACAAAAAAATTGTAAAGTGGAGAAAGCGAGAGCGCGCGAATGCACTCAAGCAAACACAAACAGCACAGCACGATGCGTATTTTTTTTAAATTGACAAAATAAATCAAAAATAAAAATAAGTGGAAAAGGCGAGAGTGCGCGAGCACACAGGAGCAAAGACAAGCAGCGCAGCTTGATGCGTAGTAAAAAAAATAATAAATAGACAACTGGTCGACCTCATTAGAAATAAAAACCCAAAAGATTAGATAGACAAACAAACAAACACATAAATGTGGAGAGAAGGGCAGTGCGCGCAGGAGCAAAGGTAAACAGCAGACAGACCTGAATCCTTATCTTTACAAGGTCGACCTCAGAACTTTGTTCAGTTTGTCTCGGTGACGGATAATGGAAGGAAGGGCAGGCAACTGGTCGACTTCATTTAAATAAACAAATAAAAAATAAGATAAACTCTCAGGAATAGATAAATAATAACAAAAAAATTGTAAAGTGGAGAAAGCGAGAGCACGCGAATGCACTCAAGCAAACACAAACAGCACAGCACGATGCGTATTTTTTTTTAAATTGACAAAATAAATGAAAAATAAAAATAAGTGGAAAAGGCGAGAGTGCGCGAGCACACAGGAGCAAAGACAAGCAGCGCAGCTTGATGCGTAGTAAAAAAAATAATAAATAGACAACTGGTCGACCTCATTAGAAATAAAAACCCAAAAGATTAGATAGACAAACAAACAAACACATAAATGTGGAGAGAAGGGCAGTGCGCGCAGGAGCAAAGGTAAACAGCAGAGAGACCTGAATCCTTATCTTTACAAGGTCGACCTCAGAACTTTGTTCAGTTTGTCTCGGTGACGGATAATGGAAGGAAGGGCAGGCAACTGGTCGACTTCATTTAAATAAACAAATAAAAAATAAGATAAACTCTCAGGAATAGATAAATAATAACAAAAAAATTGTAAAGTGGAGAAAGCGAGAGCGCGCGAATGCACTCAAGCAAACACAAACAGCACAGCACGATGCATATTTTTTTTAAATTGACAAAATAAATAAAAAATAAATCAAAAATAAACATAAGTGGAATAGGCGAGAGTGCGCGAGCACACAGGAGCAAAGACAAGCAGCGCAGCTTGATGCGTAGTAAAAAAATAATAAATAGACAACTGGTCGACCTCATTAGAAATAAAAACCCAAAAGATTAGATAGACAAACAAACAAACACATAAATGTGGAGAGAAGGGCAGTGCGCGCAGGAGCAAAGGTAAACAGCAGACAGACCTGAATCCTTATCTTTACAAGGTCGACCTCAGAACTTTGTTCAGTTTGTCTCGGTGACGGATAATGGAAGGAAGGGCAGGCAACTGGTCGACTTCATTTAAATAAACAAATAAAAAATAAGATAAACTCTCAGGAATAGATAAATAATAACAAAAAAATTGTAAAGTGGAGAAAGCGAGAGCGCGCGAATGCACTCAAGCAAACACAAACAGCACAGCACGATGCGTATTTTTTTTTAAATTGACAAAATAAATCAAAAATAAAAATAAGTGGAAAAGGCGAGAGTGCGCGAGCACACAGGAGCAAAGACAAGCAGCGCAGCTTGATGCGTAGTAAAAAAAATAATAAATAGACAACTGGTCGACCTCATTAGAAATAAAAACCCAAAAGATTAGATAGACAAACAAACAAACACATAAATGTGGAGAGAAGGGCAGTGCGCGCAGGAGCAAAGGTAAACAGCAGACAGACCTGAATCCTTATCTTTACAAGGTCGACCTCAGAACTTTGTTCAGTTTGTCTCGGTGACGGATAATGGAAGGAAGGGCAGGCAACTGGTCGACTTCATTTAAATAAACAAATAAAAAATAAGATAAACTCTCAGGAATAGATAAATAATAACAAAAAATTGTAAAGTGGAGAAAGCGAGAGCGCGCGAATGCACTCAAGCAAACACAAACAGCACAGCACGATGCGTATTTTTTTTAAATTGACAAAATAAATCAAAAATAAATAAAAAATAAAATAAGTGGAAAAGGCGAGAGTGCGCGAGCACACAGGAGCAAAGACAAGCAGCGCAGCTTGATGCGTAGTAAAAAAAATAATAAATAGACAACTGGTCGACCTCATTAGAAATAAAAACCCAAAAGATTAGATAGACAAACAAACAAACACATAAATGTGGAGAGAAGGCAGTGCGCGCAGGAGCAAAGGTAAACAGCAGACAGACCTGAATCCTTATCTTTACAAGGTCGACCTCAGAACTTTGTTCAGTTTGTCTCGGTGACGGATAATGGAAGGAAGGGCAGGCAACTGGTCGACTTCATTTAAATAAACAAATAAAAAATAAGATAAACTCTCAGGAATAGATAAATAATAACAAAAAAATTGTAAAGTGGAGAAAGCGAGAGCGCGCGAATGCACTCAAGCAAACACAAACAGCACAGCACGATGCGTATTTTTTTTAAATTGACAAAATAAACCAAAAATAAATCAAAAATAAAAATAAGTGGAAAAGGCGAGAGTGCGCGAGCACACAGGAGCAAAGACAAGCAGCGCAGCTTGATGCGTAGTAAAAAAAATAATAAATAGACAACTGGTCGACCTCATTAGAAATAAAAACCCAAAAGATTAGATAGACAAACAAACAAACACATAAATGTGGAAAGAAGGCAGTGCGGGCAGGAGCAAAGGTAAACAGCAGACAGACCTGAATCCTTATCTTTACAAGGTCGACCTCAAAATTTTGTTCCGTTGGTCTCGGTGACGGATAATGGAAGGAAGGGCAGGCAACTGGTCGACTTCATTTAAATAAACAAATAAAAAATAAGATAAACTCTCAGGAATAGATAAATAATAACAAAAAATTGTAAAGTGGAGAAAGCGAGAGCGCGCGAATGCACTCAAGCAAACACAAACAGCACAGCACGATGCGTATTTTTTTTTAATTGACAAAATAAATCAAAAATAAATAAAAAAAAAATAAGTGGAAAAGGCGAGAGTGCGCGAGCACACAGTATCAAAGACCAGCAGCGCAGCTTGATGCGTAGTAAAAAAAATAATAAATAGACAACTGGTCGACCTCATTAGAAATAAAAACCCAAAAGATTAGATAGACAAACAAACAAACACATAAATGTGGAGAGAAGGGCAGTGCGCGCAGGAGCAAAGGTAAACAGCAGACAGACCTGAATCCTTATCTTTACAAGGTCGACCTCAGAACTTTGTTCAGTTTGTCTCGGTGACGGATAATCGAAGGAAGGGCAGGCAACTGGTCGACTTCATTTAAATAAACAAATAAAAAATAAGATAAACTCTCAGGAATAGATAAATAATAACAAAAAAATTGTAAAGTGGAGAAAGCGAGAGCGCGCGAATGCACTCAAGCAAACACAAACGGCACAGCACGATGCGTATTTTTTTTAAAAATTGACAAAATAAATCAAAAATAAATAAAAAATAAAAATAAGTGGAAAAGGCGAGAGTGCGCGAGCACACAGGAGCAAAGACAAGCAGCGCAGCTTGATGCGTAGTAAAAAAAATAATAAATAGACAACTGGTCGACCTCATTAGAAATAAATAACCCAAAAGATTAGATAGACAAACAAACAAACACATAAATGTGGAGAGAAGTGCAGTGCGCGCAGGAGCAAAGGTAAAGAGCAGACAGACCTGAATCCTTATCTTTACAAGGTCGACCTCAGAACTTTGTTCAGTTTTTCTCGGTGACGGATAATGGAAGGAAGGGCAGGCAACTGGTCGACTTCATTTAAATAAACAAATAAAAAATAAGATAAACTCTCAGGAATAGATAAATAATAACAAAAAAATTGTAAAGTGGAGAAAGCGACAGCGCGCGAATGCACTCAAGCAAACACAAACAGCACAGCACGATGCGCATTTTTATTTTTAAATTGGCAAAATAAATAAAAAATAAATCAAAAATAAAAATAAGTGGAAAAGGCGAGAGTGCGCGAGCACACAGGAGCAAAGACAAGCAGCGCAGCTTGATGCGTAGTAAAAAAAATAATAAATAGACAACTGGTCGACCTCATTAGAAATAAAAACCCAAAAGATTAGATAGACAAACCAACAAACACATAAATGTGGAGAGAAGGGCAGTGCGCGCAGGAGCAAAGGTAAACAGCAGACAGACCTGAATCCTTATTACAAGGTCGACCTCAGAACTTTGTTCAGTTTGTCTCGGTGACGGATAATGGAAGGAAGGGCAGGCAACTGGTCGACTTCATTTAAATAAACAAATAAAAAATAAGATAAACTCTCAGGAATAGATAAATAATAACAAAAAAATTGTAAAGTGGAGAAAGCGAGAGCACGCGAATGCACTCAAGCAAACACAAACAGCACAGCACGATGCGTATTTTTTTTTTAAATTGACAAAATAAATGAAAAATAAAAATAAGTGGAAAAGGCGAGAGTGCGCGAGCACACAGGAGCAAAGACAAGCAGCGCAGCTTGATGCGTAGTAAAAAAAATAATAAATAGACAACTGGTCGACCTCATTAGAAATAAAAACCCAAAAGATTAGATAGACAAACAAACAAACACATAAATGTGGAGAGAAGGGCAGTGCGCGCAGGAGCAAAGGTAAACAGCAGACAGACCTGAATCCTTATCTTTACAAGGTCGACCTCAGAACTTTGTTCAGTTTGTCTCGGTGACGGATAATGGAAGGAAGGGCAGGCAACTGGTCGACTTCATTTAAATAAACAAATAAAAAATAAGATAAACTCTCAGGAATAGATAAATAATAACAAAAAAATTGTAAAGTGGAGAAAGCGAGAGCGCGCGAATGCACTCAAGCAAACACAAACAGCACAGCACGATGCGTATTTTTTTTTAAATTGACAAAATAAATCAAAAATAAATCAAAAAAAAATAAGTGGAAAAGGCGAGAGTGCGCGAGCACACAGGAGCAAAGACAAGCAGCGCAGCTTGATGCGTAGTAAAAAAAATAATAAATAGACAACTGGTCGACCTCATTAGAAATAAAAACCCAAAAGATTAGATAGACAAACAAACAAACACATAAATGTGGAGAGAAGGGCAGTGCGCGCAGGAGCAAAGGTAAACAGCAGACAGACCTGAATCCTTATCTTTACAAGGTCGACCTCAGAACTTTGTTCAGTTTGTCTCGGTGACGGATAATGGAAGGAAGGGCAGGCAACTGGTCGACTTCATTTAAATAAACAAATAAAAAATAAGATAAACTCTCAGGAATAGATAAATAATAACAAAAAAATTGTAAAGTGGAGAAAGCGAGAGCGCGCGAATGCACTCAAGCAAACACAAACAGCACAGCACGATGCGTATTTTTTTTAAATTGACAAAATAAATCAAAAATAAATCAAAAATAAAAATAAGTGGAAAAGGCGAGAGTGCGCGAGCACACAGGAGCAAAGACAAGCAGCGCAGCTTGATGCGTAGTAAAAAAAATAATAAATAGACAACTGGTCGACCTCATTAGAAATAAAAACCCAAAAGATTAGATAGACAAACAAACAAACACATAAATGTGGAGAGAAGGGCAGTGCGCGCAGGAGCAAAGGTAAACAGCAGACAGACCTGAATCCTTATCTTTACAAGGTCGACCTCAGAACTTTGTTCAGTTTGTCTCGGTGACGGATAATGGAAGGAAGGGCAGGCAACTGGTCGACTTCATTTAAATAAACAAATAAAAAATAAGATAAACTCTCAGGAATAGATAAATAATAACAAAAAAATTGTAAAGTGGAGAAAGCGAGAGCGCGCGAATGCACTCAAGCAAACACAAACAACAGCACA
>NW_025957700.1:0-49070 GCF_023159225.1 Perognathus longimembris pacificus
GGGGACCCTGACCCTACATCTCCCAGAGAAATAACAACTGAAGCAGCAAAAGCCTTGAGCTAGTAAATTCTGCCATTTCTTCCCAACATATAAATTATATAGATTACTCAGCCCCTTGGAAAGCTTATATTTTAACTACACCTCATGTTCAACAGCGGTCCTTTGGCAGAAGGGACCCCTTTTGTGGTTTTCCTTGCCTGCTACTCCTTCAAAAGTATTAATTCCTTATTATGAATTGGTAGCCACCTTAGTCCATATGTGCCGTGTGGAATCTTGTAAGTATCTTGGATGAGATCCACAGGTTATTTATATCCCTATACTTTGCAGCAACAAGAATGGCTTTATAGTCTTTGTGATTCCTGGGTCACTGCCTGGGACAATTTTGTGGGCACAATTTCACAACATTATCCCTCTAACAAGTTACTTCACTTTGCCTCTTCTTACCATTAAGTGAGGACAATGCTATTACAGATGAGGCTACCCAAATTTTTCTTTCTCAAATTGACTTGGCAAAGCAATCACATGCTGCCCACCATCAAAACAGTCGTGCCTTACGTCAGCAATTTCATATTACTTATGAGGCAGCTCGTCAAATTGTAAAAACTTGTCCCAACTGTGCTACCTTCCTGCCTGTGCCCTCCAATGGCATTAACCCCTCATGGTCAAGGAATTGTCGAATGGGCCAACGGTTTGTTAAAACACCAAATTTCTAAATTAAAAGGGGGGGAAACTATACCCCTTCTCTCCTGTTAATATACTTTCTCATACTTTATTCATACTAAATTTTTTAAATTTGGATTGCAATGGCCACTCCGCAGCACAGCGGGTTCTGGGAAAAAGAGAGCAAAGAGCTTTTGGCTCAAGTTAAGTGGAAAGATCCTTTAACAAGTGCTTGGCACAGGCCCGATCCGGGTACTGACATGGGGTCGAGGACATGTCTGTGTTTTTTCACAGGATGAAAATCATGCCCGCTGGCTACCTGAGCGTTGTGTTCGCATTGTGGAAACTCATCAGAATGGTACAAGCGCTGACCCACTGGGCTTACGTGCCAGATCCACCGATTGTGCACCCCGCGACCTGGGAGGGAGCTGAGGTGTTTGTCCATGTCAACAGATCAGCGTACGGTACAGCTCCAGACCCTTTTGTCCAGCACGTTAAGATGGGAGATTTTGCAGCTTCTGGCATTGGAACCCCTTATGCTTTACAACTGACTCCAACAGTTATATTCCAGGCTGTACTGTAATGCAATCCATAAACTATAGAATTTGGATTCCTGATAATAGTCAAGTATATAATATACAAATGACTTCATTGCCTACTGGGTTTCCTGTACATGCCAATTCTACCCCATCCTTCGTGATACCTCGCTGCATCAACTCCTCTCAAATTGTAGAATCCACGGGAGAACTGCACCCTGTAAAGTATAGACATGATCACCCTTTTATAACCAATATTCAGGAACTAATTCTCAGCTGATGGACTGGTCTGGAGCTAATCTCACCAATAAGTTCAACCCAGGTCTGTGATGGATGAATGGACGCCCTCAACGCCATGTCTGGATGTTAGTGGCTGCTCTGAATATTATCTCCTGGCCCCACTTCTACTTCTTTAAAAAATATTATGAGTTGTGTAACACCCCCTTATGGCTATTATGTATGGACCTTTTAATATTTCTATAGGAGCCATGTATTTCAATGTTACCTGCACTAACTGTTCTTTTACAAATTGCTTGTATAGTGGTCTTACTGATTCTGTAATTATTATTAAGCAACCACCATTTGTTATGCTTCCTGTAAACTTATCTGAAGCTTGGTATGAAGAAACAGATATTCAAGTGTTAAAACATTTAAAAGAACTTATGCGCCCTAGACGATTTGTAGGGCTATTAATAGCAGGAATTTTAGCCTTTATTTCCTTAGCTGCCTCTGCTGCAGCGGCTACTGTGGCTTTAACACAAAATGTGCAGACAGCTCACCATGTTAATCAGCTTGCTCATAATACCACGCAAGCCCTGCACTTTCAAGGCAGGATTGATGATAAGGTAGAACAAAATTAGAAGCATTGTATGAATCTGTGTTGTCTCTGGGAGAACAAATTCGTGCCTTACAAACTTTGCAACGGTGTGCGCTGTCATGCTGGGTTTGACTTTATTTGTGTGACCCCCCATAAGTATAATGGGTCAAGCTATCCTTGGGAACAAGTTGTAGCACATCTAAATGGTATTTGCCACCATAATAACTTGTCCTTAGATCTCTTTCAACTCCATAGACAAATAGCCGGACTAGAACAGGCTCCGCCTTTGACTTTAAAGTGGCAGAAACAGCAAAAGAACGTGTTTGAACAACTTCAACAGTATGTCCCTTCCTTATCTAATGTTAAGGGGCTGCTAATGACATGCTCGGTCCAGGGATACTTTTGCTGATGGCTTGCCTATGTCTTCCTTGCATTGTACGCATATTGCAAAACTCTTTCATGAGTTAGCCAGCCAGCTGCATAAGGTCAAGCTCCAAGTAAACGAATTTCACCCGAGAGGAGCCGCAGCCAGAGACGGGTATGAGGCAGTGCCAGCCTAGACCGACCTAAGACAGGGCCTTCAGCACTGCTCTGAAGTTGTTCCCTAAGACGGGTAAGGCAGGCTGAGGTACTCACCCCACCTAAGACAGGCGGGTTCGCTTCTTTTAATAAAAAGACGAGGGAATTGTCGGGAGCCAAGCTAGCAGCTAAGCTCATCCTGACCTCTGGCTGTGCCGATGTCGCCAGACATCGGAGCCAAAACCTGCAGCTAGGTTCGTTATCACCTCTGGCTGTGCTGTTACCGCCAGGATATGCTAAAGGCAAGGACATTTGTTCACAGCCACTGTCCGGAATTGCTTTGTTACCTTGTGTTTACTGTAATCAAATGTTGTAAACTTCAAAGCCTCTTTGTGTTCTGGAATTTTAACAACCCTATGCTATTCCCTGGTTCCAAAACTGCATATAAGCTGGAAGTTAAGAATAAACTGCTGCTGCAGTCTTGAGGTTCAACCTTATGGCTGCAGACCTCCCGTACCACATCTTTGTCTCTTGACTTTTTTCTCTTGCCTTATTTTTCCTTTTCCGTATCCCTGCCGCCCCTCAGTCAGGATTCTTGTCCCCCTGCCGGCTGGCCCGGCAGGAAAACCCAAAATATTAGGTAGACAAACAAACAAACACATAAATGTGGAGAGAAGGGCAGTGCGCGCAGGAGCAAATGTAAACAGCAGACAGACCTGAATCTTTATCTTCACAAGGTCGACCTCAGAACTTTGTTCGGTTTGTCTCGGTGACGGATAATGGAAGGAAGGGCAGGCAACTGGTCGACTTCATTTAAATAAACAAATAAAAAAATAAGATAAACTCTCAGGAATAGATAAATAATAACAGAAAAATTGTAAAGTGGGAGAAAGCGAGAGCGCGCGAATGCACTCAAGCAAACACAAACAGCACAGCACGATGCGTATTTTTTTAAATTGACAAAATAAATAAAAAATAAATCAAAAATAAAATAAGTGGAAAAGGCGGAGAGTGCGCGAGCACACAGGAGCAAAGACAAGCAGCGCACCTTGATGCGTAGTAAAAAAAATAATAAATAGACAACTGGTCGACCTCATTAGAAATAAAAACCCAAAAGATTAGATAGACAAACAAACAAACACATAAATGTGGAGAGAAGGGCAGTGCGCGCAGGAGCAAGGTAAACAGCAGACAGACCTGAATCCTTATCTTTACAAGGTCGACCTCAGAACGTTGTTCAGTTTGTCTCGGTGACGGATAATGGAAGGAAGGGCAGGCAACTGGTCGACTTCATTTAAATAAACAAATAAAAATAAGATAAACTCTCAGGAATAGATAAATAATAACAAAAAAACTGGTAAAGTGGAGGAAAGAGAGAGCGCGCGAATGCACTCAGCAAACACAAACAGCACAGCACGATGCGTATTTTTTTAAATTGACAAAATAAAAAAAAATAAATCAAAATAAAAATAAGTGGAAAAGGCGAGAGTGCGCGAGCACACAGGAGCAAAGACAAGCAGCGCACCTTGATGCGTAGTAAAAAAAAATAATAAATAGACAACTGGTAGACCTCATTAGAAATAAAAACCCAAAAGATTAGATAGACAAACAAACAAACACATAAATGTGGAGAGAAGGGCAGTGCGCGCAGGAGCAAAGGTAAACAGCAGACAGACCTGAATCTTTATCTTCACAAGGTCGACCTCAGAACTTTGTTCGGTTTGTCTCGGTGACGGATAATGGAAGGAAGGGCAGGCAACTGATCGACTTCATTTAAATAAACAAATAAAAAATAAGATAAACTCTCAGGAATAGATAAATAATAACAGAAAAAATTGTAAAGTGGAGAAAGCGAGAGCGCGCGAATGCACTCAAGCAAACACAAACAGCACAGCACGATGCGTATTTTTTTAAATTGACAAAATAAATAAAAAATAAATCAAAAATAAAAATAAGTGGAAAAGGCGAGAGTGCGCGAGCACACAGGAGCAAAGACAAGCAGCGCACCTTGATGCGTAGTAAAAAAAAATAATAAATAGACAACTGGTCGACCTCATTAGAAATAAAAACCCAAAAGATTAGATAGACAAACAAACAAACACATAAATGTGGAGAGAAGGGGCAGTGCGGCAGGAGCAAAGGCATACAGCAGACAGACCTGAATCCTTATCTTTACAAGGTCGACCTCAGAACTTTGTTCAGTTTGTCTCGGTGACGGATAATGGAAGGAAGGGCAGGCAACTGGTCGACTTCATTTAAATAAACAAATAAAAAATAAGATAAACTCTCAGGAATAGATAAATAATAACAAAAAAATTGTAAAGTGGAGAAAGCGGAGAGCGCGCGCGAATGCACTCAAGCAAACACAAACAGCACAGCACGATGTGTATTTTTTTTAAATTGACAAAATTAATCAAAAATAAATCAAAAATAAAAATAAGTGGAAAAGGCGAGAGTGCGCGAGCACACAGGAGCAAAGACAAGCAGCGCAGCTTGATGCGTAGTAAAAAAAATAATAAATAGACAACTGGTCGACCTCATTAGAAATAAAAACCCAAAAGTTTAGATAGACAAACAAACAAACACATGAATGTGGAGAGAAGGGCATTGCGCGCAGAGCAAAGGTAAACACCAGACAGACATGAATCCTTATCTTTACAAGGTCGACCTCAGAACTTTGTTCAGTTTGTCTCGGTGACGGATAATGGAAGGAAGGGCAGGCAACTGGTCGACTTCATTTAAATAAACAAATAAAAAATAAGATAAACTCTCAGGAATAGATAAATAATAACAAAAAATTGTAAAGTGGAGGAAAGCGAGAGCGCGCGACTGCACTCAAGCAAACACAAACAGCACAGCACGATGCGTATTTTTTTTTAAATTGACAAAATAAATCAAAAATAAATCAAAAATAAAAATAAGTGGAAAAGGCGAGAGTGCGCGAGCACACGGGAGGAAAGACAAGCAGCGCAGCTTGATGCGTAGTAAAAAAAATAATAAATAGACAACCTGGTCGACCTCATTAGAAATAAAAACCCAAAAGATTAGATAGACAAACAAACAAACACATAAATGTGGAGAGAAGGGCAGTGTGGGCAGGAGCAAAGGCAAACAGCAGACAGACCTGAATCCTTTTCTTTACAAGGTCGACCTCAGAACTTTGTTCAGTTTGTCTCGGTGACGGATAATGGAAGGAAGGGCAGGCAACTGGGTCGACTTCATTTAAATAAACAAATAAAAAATAAGATAAACTCTCAGGAATAGATAAATAATAACAAAAAAATTGTAATGCGGAGGAAAGCGAGAGCGCGCGAATGCACACAAGGAAACACAAACAGCACAGCACGCTGCGTATTTTTTTTTAAATATTTACAAAATGAATCAAAAATAAATCAAAAATAAAAATAAGTGGAAAAGGCGAGAGTGCGCGAGCACACAGGAGCAAAGACAAGCAGCGCAGCTTGATGCTTAGTAAAAAAAGTAATAAATAGACAACTGGTCGACCTCATTAGAAATAAAAACCCAAAAGATTAGATAGACAAAAAAACAAACACATAAATGTGGAGAGAAGGGCAGTGCGGGGCACGAGCAAAGGGAAACCAGCAGGACACACATGAATCCTTATCTTTACAAGGTCGACCTCAGAACTTTGTTCAGTTTGTCTCGGTGACGGATAATGGAAGGAAGGGCAGGCAACTGGTCGATTTCATTTAAATAAACAAATAAAAAATAAGATAAACTCTCAGGAATAGATAAATAATAACAAAAAAATTGTAAAGTGGAGAAAGCGAGAGCGCGCGAATGCACTCAAGCAAACACAAACAGCACAGCACGATGCGTATTTTTTTTAAAAAATTGACAAATAAATTAAAAATAAAAATAAGTGGAAAAGGCGAGAGTGCGCGAGCACACAGGAGCAAAGACAAGCAGCGCAGCTTGATGCGTAGTAAAAAAATAATAAATAGACAACTGGTCGACCTCATTAGAAATAAAAACCCAAAAGATTAGATAGACAAACAAACAAACACATAAAGGTGGAGAGAAGGGCAGTGCGCGCAGGAGCAAAGGTAAACAGCAGACAGACCTGAATCCTTATCTTTACAAGGTCGACCTCAGAACTTTGTTCAGTTTGTCTCGGTGACGGATAATGGAAGGAAGGGCAGGCAACTGGTCGACTTCATTTAAATAAACAAATAAAAAGTAGGATAAACTCTCAGGAATAGATAAATAATAACAAAAAAATTGTAAAGTGTAGAAAGCGAGAGCGCGCGAATGCACTCAAGCAAACACAAACAGCACAGCACGATGCGTATTTTTTTTTAAAATTGACAAAATAAATCAAAAATAAATCAAAATAAAAAATAAGTGGAAAAGGCGAGGAGTGCGCGAGCACACAGGAGCATAGACAAGCAGCGCAGCTTGATGCGTAGTAAAAAAAATAATAAATAGACAACTGGTCGACCTCATTGAATAAAAACCCAAAAGATTAGATAGACAAACAAACAAACACATAAATGTGGAGAGAAGGGCAGTGCGCGCAGGAGCAAAGGTAAACAGCAGGAAGACCTGAATCCTTATCTTTACAAGGTGGACCTCAGAACTTTGTTCAGTTTGTCTCGGTGACGGATAATGGAAGGAAGGGCAGGCAACTGGTCGACTTCATTTAAATAAACAAATAAAAAGTAAGATAAACTCTCAGGAATAGATAAATAATAACAAAAAAATTGTAAAGTGGAGGAAAGCGAGAGCGCGCGAATGCACTCAAGCAACACAAACAGCACAGCACGATGCGTATTTTTTTTAAAATTGACAAAATAAATAAAAAAATAATCAAAATAAAATAAGTGCAAAAGGCGAGAGTGCGCGAGCACACAGGAGCAAAGACAAGCAGCGCACCTTGATGCGTAGTAAAAAAAATAATAAATAGACAACTGGTCGACCTCATTAGAAATAAAAACCCAAAAGATTAGATAGACAAACAAACAAACTCATAATGTGGAGAGAAGGGCAGTGCTCGCAGGAGCAAAGGTAAACAGCAGACAGACCTGAATCCTTATCTTTACAAGGTCGGACCTCAGAACTTTGTTCAGTTTGTCTCGGTGACGGATAATGGAAGGAAGGGCAGGCAATGGTTGACTTCATTTAAATAAACAAATAAAAAAAATAAGATAAACTCTCAGGGATAGATAAATAATAACAAAAAAATTGTAAAGTGGAGAAAGCGAGAGCGCGCGAATGCACTCAAGCAAACACAAACAGCACAGCACGATGTGTATTTTTTTTAAATTGACAAAATTAATCAAAAATAAATCAAAAATAAAATAAGTGGAAAAGGCGAGAGTGCGCGAGCACACAGGAGCAAAGACAAGCAGCGCAGCTTGATGCGTAGTAAAAAAAATAATAAATAGACAACTGGTCGACCTCATTAGAAATAAAAACCCAAAAGTTTAGATAGACAAACAAACAAACACATAAATGTGGAGAGAAGGGCAGTGCGCGCAGGAGCAAAGGTAAACAGCAGACAGACCTGAATCCTTATCTTTACAAGGTCGACCTCAGAACTTTGTTCAGTTTGTCTCGGTGACGGATAATGGAAGGAAGGGCAGGCAACTGGGTCGACTTCATTTAAATAAACAAATAAAATGTAGGAAAAACTCTCAGGAATAGATAAATAATAACAAAAAAATTGTAAAGTGTAGAAAGCGAGAGCGCGCGAATGCACTCAAGCAAACACAAACAGCCCAGCACGATGCGTATTTTTTTTTAAATTTGACAAAATAAATCAAAAATAAATCAAAAAATAAAAATAAGTGGAAAAGGCCGAGAGTGCGCGAGGGCACACAGGAGCATAGACAAGCAGCGCAGCTTGATGCGTAGTAAAAAAAATAATAAATAGACAACTGGTCGACCTCATTAGAAATAAAAACCCAAAGATTAGATAGACAAACAAACAAACACATAAATGTGGAGAGAAGGGGCAGTGCGCGCAGGAGCAAAGGTAAACAGCAGACAGACCTGAATCCTTATCTTTACAAGGTCGACCTCAGAACTTTTGGTCGGTTTGTCTCGGTGACGGATAATGGAAGGGAAGGGCAGGCAACTGGTCGACTTCATTTAAATAAACAAATAAAAAATAGGATAAACTCTCAGGAATAGATAAATAATAAAAAAAATTGTAATGTGAGAAAGCGAGAGCGCGCGAATGCACTCAAGCAAACACAAACAGCACAGCACGATGCGTATTTTTTTTAAAATTGACAAAATAAATCAAAAATAAATCAAAAATAAAAATAAGTGGGATAGGCGAGAGTCCGCGAGCACACAGGAGCAAAGACAAGCAGCGCAGCTTGATGCGTAGTAAAAAAAATAATAAATAGACAACTGGTCGACCTCATAGAAATAAAAACCCAAAAGATTAGATAGACAAACAAACAAACACATAAATGTGGAGAGAAGGGCAGTGCGCGCAGGAGCAAAGGTAAACAGCAGACAGACCTGAATCCTTATCTTTACAAGGTCGACCTCAGAACTTTGTTCAGTTTGTCTCGGTGACGGATAATGGAAGGAAGGGCAGGGAACTGGTCGACTTCATTTAAATAAACAAATAAAAAGTAAGATAAACTCTCAGGAATAGATAAATAATAACAAAAAAATTGTAAAGTGGAGAAAGCGAGAGCGCGCGAATGCACTCAAGCAAACACAAACAGACACAGCACGATGCGTATTTTTGTTTAAAATTGACAAAATAAATCAAAAATAAATCAAAATAAAAATAAGTGGAAAAGGCGAGAGTGCGCGAGCACACAGGAGCAAAGACAAGCAGCGCAGCTTGATGCCGTAGTAAAAAAAATAATAAATAGACAACTGGTCGACCTCATTAGAAATAAAAACCCAAAAGATTAGATAGACAAACAAACAAACACATAAATGTGGAGAGAAGGGCAGTGCGCGCAGGAGCAAATGTAAACAGCAGACAGACCTGAATCCTTATCTTTACAAGGTCGACCTCAGAACTTTGTTCGGTTTGTCTCGGTGACGGATAATGGAAGGAAGGGCAGGCAACTGGTCGACTTCATTTAAATAAACAAATAAAAAATAGGATAAACTCTCAGGAATAGATAAATAATAAAAAAAATTGTAATGTGGAGAAAGTGAGAGCGCGCGAATGCACTCAAGCAAACACAAACAGCACAGCACGATGCGTATTTTTGTTTAAAATTGACAAAATAAATCAAAAATAAATCAAAAATAAAAATAAGTTGAAAAGGCGAGAGTGCGCGAGCACACAGGAGCAAAGACAAGCAGCGCAGCTTGATGCGTAGTAAAAAAAATAATAAATAGACAACTGGTCGACCTCATTAGAAATAAAAACCCAAAAGATTAGATAGACAAACAAACAAACACATAAATGTGGAGAGAAGGGGCAGTGCGCGCAGGAGCAAAGGTAAACAGCAGACAGACCTGAATCCTTATCTTTACAAGGTCGACCTCAGAACTTTGTTCGGTTTGTCTCGGTGACGGATAATGGAAGGAAGGCAGGCAACTGGTCGACTTCATTTAAATAAACAAATAAAAAATAGGATAAACTCTCAGGAATAGATAAATAATAAAAAAAATTGTAATGTGGAGAAAGCGAGGAGCGCGCGAATGCACTCAAGCAAACACAAACAGCACAGCACGATGCGTATTTTTTTAAAATTGACAAAATAAATCAAAAATAAATCAAAAATAAAAATAAGTGGGACAGCGAGAGTCCGCGAGCACACAGGAGCAAAGACAAGCAGCGCAGCTTGATGCGTAGTAAAAAAAATAATAAATAGACAACTGGTCGACCTCATTAGAAATAAAAACCCAAAAGATTAGATAGACAAACAAACAAACACATAAATGTGGAGAGAAGGGCAGTGCGCGCAGGAGCAAAGGTAAACAGCAGACAGACCTTGAATCCTTATCTTTACAAGGTCGACCTCAGAACTTTGTTCAGTTTGTCTCGGTGACGGATAATGGAAGGAAGGGCAGGCAACTGGTCGACTTCATTTAAATAAACAAATAAAAAGTAAGATAAACTCTCAGGAATAGATAAATAATAACAAAAAAATTGTAAAGTGGAGAAAGCGAGAGCGCGCGAATGCACTCAAGCAAACACAAACAGCACAGCACGATGTGTATTTTTTTTTAAATTGACAAAATAAATCAAAAATAAATCAAAAATAAAAATAAGTGGGAAAGGCGAGAGTGCGCGAGCACACAGGAGCAAAGACAAGCAGTGCAGCTTGATGCGTAGTAAAAAAAATAATAAATAGACAACTGGTCGACCTCATTAGAAATAAAAACCCAAAAGATTAGATAGACAAACAAACAAACACATAAATGTGTAGAGAAGGGCAGTGCGCGCAGGAGCAAAGGTAAACAGCAGACAGACCTGAATCCTTATCTTTACAAGGTCCGACCTCAGAACTTTGTTTCAGGTTGTCTCGGTGACGGATAATGAAGGAAGGGCAGGCAACTGGTCGACTTCATTTAAATAACAAATAAAAAATAAGATAAACTCTCAGGAATAGATAAATAATAAAAAAAAATTGTAAAGTGGAGAAAGCGAGAGCGCGCGAATGCACTCAAGCAAACACAAACAGCACAGCACGATGCGTATTTTTGTTTAAAATTGACAAAATAAATCAAAAATAAATCAAAAATAAAAATAAGTGGAAAAGGCGAGAGTGCGCGAGCACACAGGAGCAAAGACAAGCAGCGCAGCTTGATGCGTAGTAAAAAAAATAATAAATAGACAACTGGTCGACCTCATTAGAAATAAAAACCCAAAAGATTAGATAGACAAACAAACAAACACATAAATGTGGAGAGAAGGGCAGTGCGCGCAGGAGCAAATGTAAACAGCAGACAGACCTGAATCCTTATCTTTCCAAGGTCGACCTCAGAACTTTGTTCAGTTTGTCTCGGTGACGGATAATGGAAGGAAGGGCAGGCAACTGGTCGACTTCATTTAAATAAACAAATAAAAAATAAGAAAACTCTCAGGAATAGATAAATAATAAAAAAAATTGTAAAGTGGAGAAAGCGAGAGCGCGCGAATGCACTCAAGCAAACACAAACAGCACAGCACGATGCGTATTTTTTTTTTAAATTGACAAAATAAATCAAAAATAAATCAAAAATAAAAATATGTGGAAAAGGCGAGAGTGCGCGAGCACACAGGAGCAAAGACAAGCAGCGCAGCTTGATGCGTAGTAAAAAAAAATAATAAATAGACAACTGGTCGACCTCATTAGAAATAAAAACCCAAAAGATTAGATAGACAAACAAACAAACACATAAATGTGGAGGAGAAGGGCAGTGCGCGCAGGAGCAAAGGTAAACAGCAGACAGACCTGAATCCTTGTCTTTACAAAGTCGACCTCAGAACTTTGTTCAGTTTGTCTCGGTGACGGATAATGGAAGGAAGGGCAGGCAACTCGTCGACTTCATTTAAATAAACAAATAAAAAATAAGATAAACTCTCAGGAATAGATAAATAATAACAAAAAAATTGTAAAGTGGAGAGAAGCGAGAGCGCGCGAATGCACTCAAGCAAACAAAAACAGCACAGCACGATGCGTTTTTCTTTTTAAATTGACAAAATAAATCAAAATAAAATAAGTGGAAAAGGCGAGAGTGCGCGAGCACACAGGAGCAAAGACAAGCAGCGCAGCTTGATGCGTAGTAAAAACAATAATAAATAGACAACTGGTCGACCTCATTAGAAATAAAAACCCAAAAGATTAGATAGACAAACAAACAAACACATAAATGTGGAGAGAAGGGCAGGTGCGCGCAGGAGCAAAGGTAAACAGCAGACAGACCTGAATCCTTATCTTTACAAGGTCGACCTCAGAACTTTGTTCAGTTTGTCTCGGTGACGGATATGGAAGGAAGGGCAGGCAACTGGTCGACTTCATTTAAATAAACAAATAAAAAAATAAGATAAACTCTCAGGAATAGGTAAATAATAAAAAAAATTGTAAAGTGGAGAAAGCGAGAGCGCGCGAATGCACTCAAGCAAACACCAAACAGCACAGCACGATGCGTATTTTGTTTAAAATTGACAAAATAAATAAAAAATAAATCAAAAATAAAAATAAGTGGAAAAGGCGAGAGTGCGCGAGCACACAGGAGCAAAGACAGCAGCGCAGCTTGATGCGTAGTAAAAAAAATAATAAATAGACAACTTGGTCGACCTCATTAGAAATAAAAACCCAAAAGATTAGATAGACAAACAAACAAACACATAAATGTGGAGAGGAAGGGCAGTGCGCGAGGAGCAAAGTAAACAGCAGACAGACCTGAATCCTTATCTTTACAAGGTCGACCTCAGAACTTTGTTCAGTTTGTCTCGGTGACGGATAATGGAAGGAAGGGCAGGCAACTGGTCGACTCATTTAAATAAACAAATAAAAAATAAGATAAACTCTCAGGAATAGATAAATAATAACAAAAAAATTGTAAAGTGGAGAAAGCGAGAGCGCGCGAATGCACTCAAGCAAACACAAACAGCACAGCACGATGCGTAATTTTTTTTAAAATTGACAAAATAAATCAAAAATAAATCAAAAATAAAAATATGTGGAAAAGGCGAGAGTGCGCGAGCACACAGGAGCAAAGACAAGCAGCGCAGCTTGATGCGTAGTAAAAAAAATAATAAATAGACAAGCTGGTCGACCTCATTAGAAATAAAAACCCAAAAGATTAGATAGACAAACAAACAAACACATAATGTGGAGAGAAGGGCAGTGCGCGCAAGAGCAAAGGTAAACAGCAGACAGACCTGATCCTTGTCTTTACAAGGTCGACCTCAGAACTTTGTTCAGTTTGTCTCGGTGACGGATAATGAAGGAAGGGCAGGCAACTTGTCGACTTCATTTAAATAAACAAATAAAAATAAGATAAACTCTCAGGAATAGATAAATAATAACAAAAAAATTGTAAAGTGGAGAAAGCGAGAGCGCGCGAATGCACTCAAGCAAACAAAAACAGCACAGCACGATGCGTTTTTCTTTTAAATTGACAAAATAAATCAAAAATAAAAATAAGTGGAAAGGCGAGAGTGCGCGAGCACACAGGAGCAAAGACAAGCAGCGCAGCTTGATGCGTAGTAAAAAAAAATAATAAATAGACAACTGGTCGACCTCATTAGAAATAAAAACCCAAAAGATTAGATAGACAAACAAACAAACACATAAATGTGGAGGAGAAGGGCAGTGCGCGCAGGAGCAAATGTAAACAGCAGACAGACCTGAATCCTTATCTTTACAAGGTCGACCTCAGAACTTTGTTCGGTTTGTCTCGGTGACGGATAATGGAAGGAAGGGCAGGCAACTGGTCGACTTCATTTAAATAAACAAATAAAAAATAGGATAAACTCTCAGGAATAGATAAATAATAAAAAAAATTGTAATGTGGAGAAAGTGAGAGCGCGCGAATGCACTCAAGCAAACACAAACAGCACAGCACGATGCGTATTTTTGTTTAAAATTGACAAAATAAATCAAAAATAAATCAAAAATAAAAATAAGTTGAAAAGGCGAGAGTGCGCGAGCACACAGGAGCAAAGACAAGCAGCGCAGCTTGATGCGTAGTAAAAAAAATAATAAATAGACAACTGGTCGACCTCATTAGAAATAAAAACCCAAAAGATTAGATAGACAAACAAACAAACACATAAATGTGGAGAGAAGGGCAGTGCGCGCAGGAGCAAAGGTAAACAGCAGACAGACCTGAAACCTTATCTTTACAAGGTCGACCTCAGAACTTTGTTCGGTTTGTCTCGGTGACGGATAATGGAAGGAAGGGCAGGCAACTGGTCGACTTCATTTAAATAAACAAATAAAAAATAGGATAAACTCTCAGGAATAGATAAATAATAAAAAAATTGTAATGTGGAGAAAGCGAGAGCGCGCGAATGCACTCAAGCAAACACAAACAGCACAGCACGATGCGTATTTTTTTAAAATTGACAAAATAAATCAAAATAAATCAAAATAAAAATAAGTGGGACAGGCGAGGAGTCCGCGAGCACACAGGAGCAAAGACAAGCAGCGCAGCTTGATGCGTAGTAAAAAAAAATAATAAATAGACAACTGGTCGACCTCATTAGAAATAAAAACCCAAAAGATTAGATAGACAAACAAACAAACACATAAATGTGGAGAGAAGGGCAGTGCGCGCAGGAGCAAAGGTAAACAGCAGACAGACCTGAATCCTTATCTTTACAAGGGTCGACCTCAGAACTTTGTTCAGTTTGTCTCGGTGACGGATAATGGAAGGAAGGGCAGGCAACTGGTCGACTTCATTTAAATAAACAAATAAAAAGTAAGATAAACTCTCAGGAATAGATAAATAATAACAAAAAAATTGTAAAGTGGAGAAAGCGAGAGCGCGCGAATGCACTCAAGCAAACACAAACAGCACAGCACGATGTGATTTTTTTTTAAATTGACAAAATAAATCAAAAATAAATCAAAAATAAAAATAAGTGGGAAAGGGCGAGAGTGCGCGAGCACACAGGAGCAAAGACAAGCAGTGCAGCTTGATGCGTAGTAAAAAAAATAATAAATAGACAACTGGTCGACCTCATTAGAAATAAAAACCCAAAAGATTAGATAGACAAACAAACAAACACATAAATGTGGTAGAGAAGGGCAGTGCGCGCAGGAGCAAAGGTAAACAGCAGGACAGACCTGAATCCTTATCTTTACAAGGTCGACCTCAGAACTTTGTTCAGGTTGTCTCGGTGACGGATAATGGAAGGAAGGGCAGGCAACTGGTCGACTTCATTTAAATAAACAAATAAAAAATAAGATAAACTCTCAGGAATAGATAAATAATAAAAAAAAATTGTAAAGTGAGGAAAGCGAGAGCGCGCGGAATGCACTCAAGCAAACACAAACAGCACAGCACGATGCGTATTTTTGTTTAAAATTGACAAAATAAATCAAAAATAAATCAAAAATAAAAATAAGTGGAAAAGGCGAGAGTGCGCGAGCACACAGGAGCAAAGACAAGCAGCGCAGCTTGATGCGTAGTAAAAAAAATAATAAATAGACAACTGGTCGACCTCATTAGAAATAAAAACCCAAAAGATTAGATAGACAAACAAACAAACACATAAATGTGGAGAGAAGGGCAGTGCGCGCAGGAGCAAATGTAAACAGCAGACAGACCTGAATCCTTATCTTTCCAAGGTCGACCTCAGAACTTTGTTCAGTTGTCTCGGTGACGATAATGGAAGGAAGGGCAGGCAACTGGTCGACTTCATTTAAATAAACAAATAAAAAATAAGAAAACTCTCAGGAATAGATAAATAATAAAAAAAATTGTAAAGTGGAGGAAAGCGAGAGCGCGCGAATGCACTCAAGCAAACACAAACAGCACAGCACGATGCGTATTTTTTTTAAAATTGACAAAATAAATCAAAAATAAATCAAAAATAAAAATATGTGGAAAAGGCGAGAGTGCGCGAGCACACAGGAGCAAAGACAAGCAGCGCAGCTTGATGCGTAGTAAAAAAAATAATAAATAGACAACTGGTCGACCTCATTAGAAATAAAAACCCAAAAGATTAGATAGACAAACAAACAAACACATAAATGTGGAGAGAAGGGCAGTGCGCGCAGGAGCAAAGGTAAACAGCAGACAGACCTGAATCCTTGTCTTTACAAGGTCGACCTCAGAACTTTGTTCACTTTGTCTCGGTGACGGATAATGGAAGGAAGGGCAGGCAACTCGTCGACTTCATTTAAATAAACAAATAAAAAATAAGATAAACTCTCAGGAAATAGATAAATAATAACAAAAAAATTGTAAAGTGGAGAAAGCGAGAGCGCGCGAATGCACTCAAGCAAACAAAAAACAGCACAGCACGATGCGTTTTTCTTTTTAAATTGACAAAATAAATCAAAAATAAAAATAAGTGGAAAAGGCGAGAGTGCGCGAGCACACAGGAGCAAAGACAAGCAGCGGCAGCTTGATGCGTAGTAAAAACAATAATAAATAGACAACTGGTCGACCTCATTAGAAATAAAAACCAAAAGATTAGATAGACAAACAAACAAACACATAAATGTGGAGAGAAGGGGCAGTGCGCGCAGGAGCAAAGGTAAACAGCAGACAGACCTGAATCCTTATCTTTACAAGGTCGACCTCAGAACTTTGTTCAGTTTGTCTCGGTGACGGATAATGGAAGGAAGGGCAGGCAACTGGTCGACTTCATTTAAATAAACAAATAAAAAATAAGATAAACTCTCAGGAATAGATAAATAATAACAAAAAAATTGTAAAGTGGAGAAAGCGAGAGGGCGGCGAATGCACTCAAGCAAACACAAACAGCACAGCACGATGCGTATTTTTTTTTAAAATTGACAAAATAAATCAAAAATAAATCAAAAATAAAAATAAGTGGGAAAAGGCGAGAGGTGCGCGAGCACACAGGAGCAAAGACAAGCAGCGCAGCTTGATGCGTAATAAAAAAAATAATAAATAGACAACTGGTCGACCTCATTAGAAATAAAAACCCAAAAGATTAGATAGACAAACAAACAAACACATAAATGTGTCGAGAAGGGCAGTGCGCGCAGGAGCAAAGGTAAACAGCAGACAGACCTGAATCCTTATCTTTACAAGGTCGACCTCAGAACTTTGTTCAGTTTGTCTCGGTGACGGATAATGGAAGGAAGGGCAGGCAAGCTGGTCGACTTCATTTAAATAAACAAATAAAAAATAAGATAAACTCTCAGGAATAGGTAAATAATAAAAAAAAATTGTAAAGTGGAGAAAGCGAGAGCGCGCGAATGCACTCAAGCAAACACAAACAGCACAGCACGATGCGTATTTTTGTTTAAAATTGACAAAATAAATAAAAAATAAATCAAAAATAAAAATAAGTGGAAAAGGCGAGAGTGCGCGAGCACACAGGAGCAAAGACAAGCAGCGCAGCTTGATGCGTAGTAAAAAAAATAATAAATAGACAACTGGTCGACCTCATTAGAAATAAAAACCCAAAAGATTAGATAGACAAACAAACAAACACATAAATGTGGAGAGAAGGGCAGTGCGCGCAGGAGCAAAGGTAAACAGAAGACAGACCTGAATCCTTATCTTTACAAGGTCGACCTCAGAACTTTGTTCAGTTTGTCTCGGTGACGGATAATGGAAGGAAGGGCAGGCAACTGGTCGACTTCATTTAAATAAACAAATAAAAAATAAGATAAACTCTCAGGAATAGATAAATAATAACAAAAAAATTGTAAAGTGGAGAAAGTGAGAGCGCGCGAATGCACTCAAGCAAACACAAACAGCACAGCACGATGCGTATTTTTTTTTAAAATTGACAAAATAACTCAAAAATAAATCAAAAATAAAAATATGTGGAAAAGGCGAGAGTGCGCGAGCACACAGGAGCAAAGACAAGCAGCGCAGCTTGATGCGTAGTAAAAAAAATAATAAATAGACAACTGGTCGACCTCATTAGAAATAAAAACCCAAAAGATTAGATAGACAAACAAACAAACACTTAAATGTGGAGAGAAGGGCAGTGCGCGCAAGAGCAAAGGTAAACAGCAGACTGACCTGAATCCTTGTCTTTACAAGGTCGACCTCAGAACTTTGTTCAGTTTGTCTCGGTGACGGATAATGGAAGGAAGGGCAGGCAACTTGTCGACTTCATTTAAATAAACAAATAAAAAAATAAGATAAACTCTCAGGAATAGATAAATAATAACAAAAAAATTGTAAAGTGGAGAAAGCGAGAGCGCGCGAATGGCACTCAAGCAAACAAAAACAGCACAGCACGATGCGTTTTTCTTTTTAAATTGACAAAATAAATCAAAAATAAAAATAAGTGGAAAAGGCGAGAGGTGCGCGAGCACACAGGAGCAAAGACAAGCAGCGCAGCTTGATGCGTAGTAAAAAAAATAATAAATAGACAACTGGTCGACCTCATTAGAAATAAAAACCCAAAAGATTAGATAGACAAACAAACAAACACATAAATGTGGAGAGAAGGGCAGTGCGTGCAGGAGCAAAGGTAAACAGCAGACAGACCTGAATCCTTATCTTTACAAGGTCGACCTCAGAACTTTGTTCAGTTTGTCTCGGTGACGGATAATGGAAGGAAGGGCAGGCAACTGGTCGACTTCATTTAAATAAACAAATAAAAAATAAGATAAACTCTCAGGAATAGATAAATAATAACAAAAAAATTGTAAAGTGAAGAAAGCCAGAGCGCGCGAATGCCACTCAAGCAAACACAAACAGCACAGCACGATGCGTATTTTTTTAATTGACAAAATAAATCAAAAATAAATCAAAAATAAAAATACGTGGAAAAGGCGAGAGTGCCCGAGCACACAGGAGGAAAGACAAGCAACGCAGCTTGATGCGTAGTAAAAAAAATAATAAATAGACAACTGGTCGACCGCATTAAAAATCAAAAATAAATCAAAAATAAAACTAAGTGGGAAAGGCGAGAGTGCGCGAGCACACAGGAGCAAAGACAAGCAGCGCAGCCTGATGCGTAGTTAAAAAAAATAATAAATAGACAACTGGTCGACCTCATTAGAAATAAAAACCCAAAAGATTAGATAGACAAACAAACAAACACATAAATGTGGAGAGAAGGGGCAGTGCGCGCAGGAGCAAAGGTAAACAGCAGACAGACCTGAATCCATATCTTTACAAGGTCGACCTTCAGAACTTTGTTCAGTTTGTCTCGGTGACGGATAATGGAAGGAAGGGCAGGCAACTGGTCGACTTCATTTAAATAAACAAATAAAAAATAAGATAAACTCTCAGGAATAGATAAATAATAACAAAAAAATTGTAAAGTGGAGAAAGCGAGAGCGCGCGAATGCACTCATGTAAACACAAACAGCACAGCACGAGCGTATTTTTTTTTTAATTGACAAAATAAATAAAAAATAAATAAAAAATATAAATAAGTGGAAAAGGCGAGGAGTGAGCGAGCACACAGGGACCAAAGACAAGCAGCGCAGCTTGATGCGTAGTAAAAAAATAATAAATAGACAACTGGTCGACCTCATTAGAAATAAAAACCCAAAAGATTAGATAGACAAACAAACAAACACATAAATGTGGAGAGAAGGGCAGTGCGCGCAGGAGCAAAGGTAAACAGCAGACAGACCTGAATCCTTATCTTTACAAGGTCGACCTCAGAACTTTGTTCAGTTTGTCTCGGTGACGGATAATGAAGGAAGGGCAGGCAACTCGTCGACTTCATTTAAATAAACAAATAAAAAATAAGATAAACTCTCAGGAATAGATAAATAATAAAAAAAATTGTAAAGTGGAGAAAGCGAGAGCGGCGCGAAGTGCACTCAAGCAAACACAAACAGCACAGCACGATGCGTATTTTTGTTTTAAAATGACAAAATAAATCAAAAATAATCAAAAATAAAAATAAGTGGAAAAGCGAGAGTGCGCGAGCACACAGGAGCAAAGACAAGCAGCGCAGCTTGATGCGTAGTTAAAAAAAATAATAAATAGACAACTGGTCGACCTCATTAGAAATAAAAACCCAAAAGATTAGATAGACAAACAAACAAACACATAAATGTGGAGAGAAGGGCAGTGCGCGCAGGAGCAAAGGTAAACAGCAGACAGACCTGAATCCTTATCTTTACAAGGTCGACCTCAGAACTTTGTTCGGTTTGTCTCGGTGACGGATAATGGAAGGAAGGGCAGGCAACTGGTCGACTTCATTTAAATAAACAAATAAAAAATAGGATAAACTCTCAGGAATAGATAAATAATAAAAAAAATTGTAATGTGGAGAAAGTGAGAGCGCGCGAATGCACTCAAGCAAACAAAAACAGCACAGCACGATGTGTATTTTTTTTAAAATTGACAAAATAAATCAAAAATAAATCAAAAATAAAAATAAGTGGGAAAGGCGAGAGTGCGCGAGCACACAGGAGCAAAGACAAGCAGCGCAGCTTGATGGCGTAGTAAAAAAAATAATAAATAGACAACTGGTCGACCTCATTAGAAATAAAAACCCAAAAGATTAGATAGACAAACAAACAAACACATAAATGTGGAGAGAAGGGCAGTGCGCGCAAGAGCAAAGGTAAACAGCAGACAGACCTGAATCCTTGTCTTTACAAGGTCGACCTCAGAACTTTGTTCAGTTTGTCTCGGTGACGGATAATGGAAGGAAGGGCAGGCAACTTGTCGACTTCATTTAAATAAACAAATAAAAAATAAGATAAACTCTCAGGAATAGATAAATAATAACAAAAAAATTGTAAAGTGGAGAAAGCGAGAGCGCGCGAATGCACTCAAGCAAACAAAAACAGCACAGCACGATGCGTTTTTCTTTTTAAATTGACAAAATAAATCAAAAATAAAAATAAGTGGAAAAAGGCGAGAGGTGCGCGAGCACACAGGAGCAAAGACAAGCAGCGCAGCTTGATGCGTAGTAAAAAAAATAATAAATAGACAACTGGTCGACCTCATTAGAAATAAAAACCCAAAAGATTAGATAGACAAACAAACAAACACATAAATGTGGAGAGAAGGGCAGTGCGCGCAGGAGCAAAGATAAACAGCAGACAGACCTGAATCCTTATCTTTACAAGGTCGACCTCAGAACTTTGTTCAGTTTGTCTCGGTGACGGATAATGGAAGGAAGGGCAGGCAAGTGGTCGACTTCATTTAAATAAACAAATAAAAAATAAGATAAACTCTCAGGAATAGATAAATAATAACAAATAAATTGTAAAGTGGAGAAAGCGAGAGCGCGCGAATGCACTCAAGCAACACAAACAGCACAGCACGATGCGTATTTTTTTTAAAAATTGACAAAATAAATCAAAAATGAATCAAAAATAAAAATAAGTGGAAAAGGCGAGAGTGCGCGAGCACACAGGAGCAAAGACCAAGCAGCGCAGCTTGATGCGTAGTAAAAAAAATAATAAATAGGACAACTGGTCGACCTCATTAGAAATAAAAACCCAAAAGATTAGATAGACAAACAACAAACACATAAATGTGGAGAGAAGGGCAGTGCGCGCAAGAGCAAAGGTAAACAGCAGACAGACCTGAATCCTTATCTTTACAAGGTGGACCTCAGAACTTTGTTCAGTTTGTCTCGGTGACGGATAATGGAAGGAAGGGCAGGCAACTGGTCGACTTCATTAAATAAACAAATAAAAAATAAGATAAACTCTCAGGAATAGATAAATATAACAAAAAAATTGTAAAGTGGAGAAAGCGAGAGCGCGCGAATGCACTCAAGCAAACACAAACAGCACAGCACGATGCGTATTTTTTTTAAATTGACAAAATAAATCAAAAATAAATCAAAAATAAAAAATAAGTGGAAAAGGCGAGAGTGCGCGAGCACACAGGAGCAAAGACAAGCAGAGCAGCTTGATGCGTAGTAAAAAAAAATAATAAATAGAAAACTGGTCGACCTCATTAGAAATAAAAACCCAAAAGATTAGATAGACAAACAAACAAACACATAAATGTGGAGAGAAGGGCAGTGCGCGCAGGAGCAAAGGTAAACAGCAGACAGACCTGAATCCTTATCTTTACAAGGTCGACCTCAGAACTTTGTTCAGTTTGTCTCGGTGACGGATAATGGAAGGAAGGGCAGGCAACTGGTCGACTTCATTTAAATAAACAAATAAAAAATAAGATAAACTCTCAGGAATAGATAAATAATAACAAAAAAATTGTAAAGTGAAGAAAGCCAGAGCGCGCGAATGCACTCAAGCAAACACAAACAGCACAGCACGATGCGTATTTTTTTTAAATTGACAAAATAAATCAAAAATAAATCAAAAATAAAAATACGTGGAAAAGGCGAGAGTGCGCGAGCACACAGGAGGAAAGACAAGCAACGCAGCTTGATGCGTAGTAAAAAAAATAATAAATAGACAACTGGTCGACCGCATTAAAAATCAAAAATAAATCAAAATAAAACTAAGTGGGAAAGGCGAGAGTGCGCGAGCACACAGGAGCAAAGACAAGCAGCGCAGCCTGATGCGTAGTTAAAAAAAATAATAAATAGACAACTGGTCGACCTCATTAGAAATAAAAACCCAAAAGATTAGATAGACAAACAAACAAACACATAAATGTGGAGAGAAGGGCAGTGCGCGCAGGAGCAAAGGTAAACAGCAGACAGACCTGAATCCTTATCTTTACAAGGTCGACCTCAGAACTTTGTTCAGTTTGTCTCGGTGACGGATAATGGAAGGAAGGGCAGGCAACTGGTCGACTTCATTTAAATAAACAAATAAAAAATAAGATAAACTCTCAGGAATAGATAAATAATAACAAAAAAATTGTAAAGTGGAGAAAGCGGAGAGCGCGCGAATGCACTCATGTAAACACAAACAGCACAGCACGATGCGTATTTTTTTTTTAAATTGACAAAATAAATCAAAAATAAATAAAAAATAAAAATAAGTGGAAAAGGCGAGAGGTGAGCGAGCACACAGGACCAAAGACAAGCAGCGCAGCTTGATGCGTAGTAAAAAAAATAATAAATAGACAACTGGTCGACCTCATTAGAAATAAAAACCCAAAAGATTAGATAGACAAACAAACAAACACATAAATGTGGAGAGAAGGGCAGTGCGCGCAGGAGCAAAGTAAACAGCAGACAGACCTGAATCCTTATCTTTACAAGGTCGACCTCAGAACTTTGTTCAGTTTGTCTCGGTGACGGATAATGGAAGGAAGGGCAGGCAACTCGTCGACTTCATTTAAATAAACAAATAAAAAATAAGATAAACTCTCAGGAATAGATAAATAATAAAAAAAATTGTAAAGTGGAGAAAGCGAGAGCGCGCGAATGCACTCAAGCAAACACAAACAGCACAGCACGATGCGTATTTTTGTTTAAAATTGACAAAATAAATCAAAAATAAATCAAAAATAAAAATAAGTGGAAAAGGCGAGAGTGCGCGAGCACACAGGAGCAAAGACAAGCAGCGCAGCTTGATGCGCAGTAAAAAAAATAATAAATAGACAACTGGTCGACCTCATTAGAAATAAAAACCCAAAAGATTAGATAGACAAACAAACAAACACATAAATGTGGAGAGAAGGGCAGTGCGCGCAGGAGCAAAGGTAAACAGCAGACAGACCTGAATCCTTATCTTTACAAGGTCGACTCAGAACTTTGTTCGTTTGTCTCGGTGACGGATAATGGAAGGAAGGGCAGGCAACTGGTCGACTTCATTTAAATAAACAAATAAAAAATAGGATAAACTCTCAGGAATAGATAAATAATAAAAAAAATTGTAATGTGGAGAAAGTGAGAGCGCGCGAATGCACTCAAGCAAACAAAAACAGCACAGCACGATGTGTATTTTTTTTAAAATTGACAAAATAAATCAAAAATAAATCAAAAATAAAATAAGTGGGAAAGGCGAGAGGTGCGCGAGCACACAGGAGCAAAGACAAGCAGCGCAGCTTGATGCGTAGTAAAAAAAATAATAAATAGACAACTGGTCGACCTCATTAGAAATAAAAACCCAAAAGATTAGATAGACAAACAAACAAACACATAAATGTGGAGAGAAGGGCAGTGCGCGCTGTAGCAAAGGTAAACAGCAGACAGACCTGAATCCTTATCTTTACAAGGTCGACCTCAGAACTTTGTTCAGTTTGTCTCGGTGACGGATAATGGAAGGAAGGGCAGGCAACTGGTCGACTTCATTTAAATAAACAAATAAAAAATAAGATAAACTCTCAGGAATAGATAAATAATAAAAAAAAATTGTAAAGTGGAGAAAGCGGGAGAGCGCGCGAATGCACTCAAGCAAACACAAACAGCACAGCACGATGCGTATTTTTGTTTAAAATTGACAAAATAAATCAAAAATAAATCAAAAATAAAAATAAGTGGAAAAGGCGAGAGTGCGCGAGCACACAGGAGCAAAGACAAGCAGCGCAGCTTGATGCGTAGTAAAAAAAAATAATAAATAGACAACTGGTCGACCTCATTAGAAATAAAAACCCAAAAGATTAGATAGACAAACAAACAAACACATAAATGTGGAGAGAAGGGCAGTGCGCGCAGGAGCAAAGGTAAACAGCAGACAGACCTGAATCCTTATCTTTACAAGGTCGACCTCAGAACTTTGTTCAGTTTGTCTCGGTGACGGATAATGGAAGGAAGGGCAGGCAACTGGTCGACTTCATTTAAATAAACAAATAAAAAATAAGATAAACTCTCAGGAATAGATAAATAATAACAAAAAAATTGTAAAGTGGAGAAAGCGAGAGCGCGCGAATGCACTCAAGCAAACACAAACAGCACAGCACGATGCGTATTTTTTTTTAAAATTGACAAAATAAATCAAAAATAAATCAAAAATAAAAATAAGTGGAAAAGGCGAGAGTGCGCGAGCACACAGGAGCAAAGACAAGCAGCGCAGCATGATGCGTAGTAAAAAAAATAATAAATAGACAAACTGGTCGACCTCATTAGAAATAAAAACCCAAAAGATTAGATAGACAAGCAAACAAACACATTAATGTGGAGAGAAGGGCAGTGCGCGCAGGAGCAAAGGTAAACAGCAGACAGACCTGAATCCTTATCTTTACAAGGTCGACCTCAGAACTTTGTTCAGTTTGTCTCGGTGACGGATAATGGAAGGAAGGGCAGGCAACTCGTCGACTTCATTTAAATAAACAAATAAAAAATAAGATAAACTCTCAGGAATAGATAAATAATAACAAAAAAATTGTAAAGTGGAGAAAGCGAGAGCGCGCGAATGCACTCAAGCAAACACAAACAGCACAGCACGATGCGTTTTTCTTTTTAAATTGACAAAATAAATCAAAAATAAAATAAGTGGAAAAGGCGAGAGTGCGCGAGCACACAGGAGCAAAGACAAGCAGCGCAGCTTGATGCGTAGTAAAAAAAATAATAAATAGACAACTGGTCGACCTCATTAGAAATAAAAACCCAAAAGATTAGATAGACAAACAAACAAACACATAAATGTGGAGAGAAGGGCAGTGCGCGCAGGAGCAAAGGTAAACAGCAGACAGACCTGAATCCTTATATTTACAAGGTCGACCTCAGAACTTTGTTCAGTTTGTCTCGGTGATGGATAATGGAAGGAAGGGCAGGCAAGTGGTCGACTTCATTTAAATAAACAAATAAAAAATAAGATAAACTCTCAGGAATAGATAAATAATAAAAAAAATTGTAAAGTGGAGAAAGCGAGAGCGCGCGAATGCACTCAAGCAAACACAAACAGCACAGCACGATGCGTATTTTTGTTTAAAATTGACAAAATAAATCAAAAATAAATCAAAAATAAAAATAAGTGGGATAGGCGAGAGTCCGCGCGCACACAGGAGCAAAGACAAGCAGCGCAGCTTGATGCGTAGTAAAAAAAATAATAAATAGACAACTGGTCGACCTCATTAGAAATAAAAACCCAAAAGATTAGATAGACAAACAAACAAACACATAAATGTGGAGAGAAGGGCAGTGCGCGCAGGAGCAAAGGTAAACAGCAGACAGACCTGAATCCTTATCTTTACAAGGTCGACCTCAGAACTTTGTTCAGTTTGTCTCGGTGACGGATAATGGAAGGAAGGGCAGGCAACTGGTCGACTTCATTTAAATAAACAAATAAAAAGTAAGATAAACTCTCAGGAATAGATAAATAATAACAAAAAAAATTGTAAAGTGGAGAAAGCGAGAGCGCGCGAATGCACTCAAGCAAACATAAACAGCACAGCACGATGCGTATTTTTTTTTTAAATTGACAAAATAAATCAAAAATAAATCAAAAATAAAATAAGTGGAAAAGGCGAGAGTGCGCGAGCACACAGGAGCAAAGACAAGCAGCGCAGCTTGATGCGTAGTAAAAAAAATAATAAATAGACAACTGGTCGACCTCATTAGAAATAAAAACCCAAAAGATTAGATAGACAAACAAACAAACACATAAATGTGGAGAGAAGGGCAGTGCGCGCAGGAGCAAAGGTAAACAGCAGACAGACCTGAATGCTTATCTTTACAAGGTCGACCTCAGAACTTTGTTCGGTTTGTCTCGGTGACGGATAATGGAAGGAAGTGCAGGCAACTGGTCGACTTCATTTAAATAAACAAATAAAAAATAGGATAAACTCTCAGGAATAGATAAATAATAAAAAAAATTGTAATGTGGAGAAAGTGAGAGCGCGCGAATGCACTCAAGCAAACAAAAACAGCACAGCACGATGTGTATTTTTTTTAAATTGACAAAATAAATCAAAAATAAATCAAAAATAAAAATAAGTGGAAAAGGCGAGAGTGCGCGAGCACACAGGAGCAAAGACAAGCAGCGCAGCTTGATGCGTAGTAAAAAAAATAATAAATAGACAACTGGTCGACCTCATTAGAAATAAAAACCCAAAAGATTAGATAGACAAACAAACAAACACATAAATGTGGAGAGAAGGGCAGTGCGCGCAGGAGCAAAGGTAAACAGCAGACAGACCTGAATCCTTATCTTTACAAGGTCGACCTCAGAACTTTGTTCAGTTTGTCTCGGTGAAGGATAATGGAAGGAAGGGCAGGCAACTGGTCGACTTCATTTAAATAAACAAATAAAAAATAAGATAAACTCTCAGGAATAGATAAATAATAACAAAAAAATTGTAAAGTGGAGAAAGCGAGAGCGCGCGAATGCACTCAAGCAAACACAAACAGCACAGCACGATGCGTATTTTTTTTAAAATTGACAAAATAAATCAAAAATAATTCAAAAATAAAAATAAGTGGAAAAGGCGAGAGGTGCGCGAGCACACAGGAGCAAAGACAAGCAGCGCAGCTTGATGCGTAGTAAAAAAAATAATAAATAGACAACTGGACGACCTCATTAGAAATAAAAACCCAAAAGATTAGATAGACAAACAAACAAACACATAAATGTGGAGAGAAGGGCAGTGCGCGCAGGAGCAAAGGTAAACAGCAGACAGACCTGAATCCTTATCTTTACAAGGTCGACCTCAGAACTTTGTTCAGTTTGTCTCGGTGACGGATAATGGAAGGAAGGGCAGGCAACTCGTCGACTTCATTTATATAAACAAATAAAAAATAAGATAAACTCTCAGGAATAGATAAATAATAACAAAAAAATTGTAAAGTGGAGAAAGCGAGAGCGCGCGAATGCACTCAAGCAAACAAAAACAGCACAGCACGATGCGTTTTTCTTTTTAAATTGACAAAATAAATCAAAAATAAAAATAAGTGGAAAAAGGCGAGAGTGCGCGAGCACACAGGAGCAAAGACAAGCAGCGCAGCTTGATGCGTAGTAAAAAAAATAATAAATAGACAACTGGTCGACCTCATTAGAAATAAAAACCCAAAAGATTAGATAGACAAACAAACAAACACATAAATGTGGAGAGAAGGGCAGTGTGCGCAGGAGCAAAGGTAAACAGCAGACAGACCTGAATCCTTATCTTTACAAGGTCGACCTCAGAACTTTGTTCAGTTTGTCTCGGTGACGGATAATGGAAGGAAGGGCAGGCAACTGGTCGACTTCATTTAAATAAACAAATAAAAAATAAGATAAACTCTCAGGAATAGATAAATAATAACAAAAAAATTGTAAAGTGGAGAAAGCGAGAGCGCGCGAATGCACTCAAGCAAACACAAACAGCACAGCACGATGCGTATTTTTTTTTAAAATTGACAAAATAAATCAAAAATAAATCAAAAATAAAAATAAGTGGAAAAGGCGAGAGTGCGCGAGCACACAGGAGCAAAGACAAGCAGCGCAGCTTGATGCGTAGTAAAAAAAATAATAAATAGACAACTGGTCGACCTCATTAGAAATAAAAACCCAAAAGATTAGATAGACAAACAAACAAACACATAAATGTGGAGAGAAGGGCAGTGCGCGCAAGAGCAAAGGTAAACAGCAGACAGACCTGAATCCTTATCTTTACAAGGTGGACCTCAGAACTTTGTTCAGTTTGTCTCGGTGACGGATAATGGAAGGAAGGGCAGGCAACTGGTCGACTTTATTTAAATAAACAAATAAAAAATATGATAAACTCTCAGGAATAGATAAATAATAACAAAAAAATTGTAAAGTGGAGAAAGCGAGAGCGCGCGAATGCACTCAAGCAAACACAAACAGCACAGCACGATGCGTATTTTTTTTTAAATTGACAAAATAAATCAAAAATAAATCAAAAATAAAAATAAGTGGAAAAGGCGAGAGTGCGCGAGCACACCGGAGCAAAGACAAGCAGCGCAGCTTGATGCGTAGTAAAAAAAATAATAAATAGAAAACTGGTCGACATCATTAGAAATAAAAACCCAAAAGATTAGATAGACAAACAAACAAACACATAAATGTGGAGAGAAGGGCAGTGCGCGCAGGAGCAAAGGTAAACAGCACACAGTCCTGAATCCTTATATTTACAAGGTCGACCTCAGAACTTTGTTCAGTTTGTCTCGGTGACGGATAATGGAAGGAAGGGCAGGCAAGTGGTCGACTTCATTTAAATAAACAAATAAAAAATAAGATAAACTCTCAGGAATAGATAAATAATAACAAAAAAATTGTAAAGTGGAGGAAAGCGAGAGCGCGCGAATGCACTCAAGCAAACACAAACAGCACAGCACGATGCGTATTTTTTTTTTTAAAATTGACAAAATAAATCAAAAATAAATCAAAAATAAAAATAAGTGGAAAAGGCGAGAGTGCGCGAGCACACAGGAGCAAAGACAAGCAGCGCAGCTTGATGCGTAGTAAAAAAAATAATAAATAGACAACTGGTCGACCTCATTAGAAATAAAAACCCAAAAGATTAGATAGACAAACAAACAAACACATAAATGTGGAGAGAAGGGCAGTGCGCGCAAGAGCAAAGGTAAACAGCAGACAGACCTGAATCCTTATCTTTACAAGGTGGACCTCAGAACTTTGGTCAGTTTGTCTCGGTGACGGATAATGGAAGGAAGGGCAGGCAACTGGTCGACTTCATTTAAATAAACAAATAAAAAATAAGATAAACTCTCAGGAATAGATAAATAATAACAAAATTTGTAAAGTGGAGAAAGCGAGGAGCGCGCGAATGCACTCAAGCAAACACAAACAGCACAGCACGATGCATATTTTTTTTAAATTGACAAAATAAATCAAAAATAAATCAAAAATAAAAATAAGTGGAAAAGGCGAGAGTGCGCGAGCACACAGGAGCAAAGACAAGCAGCGCAGCTTGATGCGTAGTAAAAAAAATAATAAATAGACAACTGGTCGACCTCATTAGAAATAAAAACCCAAAAGATTAGATAGACAACAAACAAACACATAAATGTGGAGAGATGGGCAGTGCGCGCAGGAGCAAAGGTAAACAGCAGACAGACCTGAATCCTTATCTTTACAAGGTCGACCTCAGAACTTTGTTCAGTTTGTCTCGGTGACGGATAATGGAAGGAAGGGCAGGCAACTGGTCGACTTCATTTAAATAAACAAATAAAAAATAAGATAAACTCTCAGGAATAGATAAATAATAACAAAAAAATTGTAAAATGGAGAAAGCGAGAGCGCGCGAATGCACTAAAGCAAACACAAACAGCACAGCACGATGCGTATTTTTTTTAAATTGACAAAATAAATAAAAATAAATAAAAAATAAAAATAAGTGGAAAAGGCGAGAGTGCGCGAGAACACAGGAGCAAAGACAAGCAGCGCCGCTTGATGCGTAGTAAAACAAATAATAAATAGACAACTGGTCGACCTCATTAGAAATAAAAACCCAAAAGATTAGATAGAAAAACAAACAAACACATAAATGTGGAGAGAGGGCAGGGCGCGTAGGAGCAAAGGTAAACAGCAGACAGACCTGAATCCTTATCATTACAAGGTCGACCTCAGAACTTTGTTCGGTTGTCTCGGTGACGGATAATGGAAGGAAGGGCAGGCAACTGGTCGACTTCATTTAAATAAACAAATAAAAAATAGGATAAACTCTCAGGAATAGATAAATAATAAAAAAAATTGTAATGTGGAGAAAGTGAGAGCGCGCGAATGCACTCTAGCAAACACAAACAGCACAGCACGATGCATATTTTTTTTTAAAAATTGACAAAATAAATCAAAAATAAATCAAAAATAAAAATAAGTGGGATAGGCGAGAGTCCGCGAGCACACAGGAGCAAAGACAAGCAGCGCAGCTTGATGCGTAGTAAAAAAAATAATAAATAGACAACTGGTCGACCTCATTAGAAATAAAAACCCAAAAGATTAGATAGACAAACAAACAAACACATAAATGTGGAGAGAAGGGCAGTGCGCGCAAGAGCAAAGGTAAACAGCAGACAGACCTGAATCCTTATCTTTACAAGGTGGACCTCAGAACTTTGGTCAGTTTGTCTCGGTGACGGATAATGGAAGGAAGGGCAGGCAACTGGTCGACTTCATTTAAATAAACAAATAAAAAATAAGATAAACTCTCAGGAATAGATAAATAATAACAAAATTTGTAAAGTGGAGAAAGCGAGAGCGCGCGAATGCACTCAAGCAAACACAAACAGCACAGCACGATGCGTTTTTATTTTTAAATTGACAAAATAAATCAAAAATAAAAATAAGTGGAAAAGGCGAGAGTGCGCGAGCACACAGGAGCAAAGACAAGCAGCGCCGCTTGATGCGTAGTAAAAAAAATAATAAATAGACAACTGGTCGACCTCATTAGAAATAAAAACCCAAAAGATTAGATAGACAAACAAACAAACACATAAATGTGGAGAGAAGGGCAGTGCGCACAGGAGCAAAAGTAAACAGCACACAGTCCTGAATCCTTATATTTACAAGGTCGACCTCAGAACTTTGTTCAGTTTGTCTCGGTGACGGATAATGGAAGGAAGGGCAGGCAAGTGGTCGACTTCATTTAAATAAACAAATAAAAAATAAGATAAACTCTCAGGAATAGATAAATAATAACAAAAAAATTGTAAAGTGGAGAAAGCGAGAGCGCGCGAATGCACTCAAGCAAACACAAACAGCACAGCACGATGCGTATTTTTTTTTTAAAATTGACAAAATAAATCAAAAATAAATCAAAAATAAAAATAAGTGGAAAAGGCGAGAGTGCGCGAGCACACAGGAGCAAAGACAAGCAGCGCAGCTTGATGCGTAGTAAAAAAAATAATAAATAGACAACTGGTCGACCTCATTAGAAATAAAAACCCAAAAGATTAGATAGACAAACAAACAAACACATAAATGTGGAGAGAAGGGCAGTGCGCGCAAGAGCAAAGGTAAACAGCAGACAGACCTGAATCCTTATCTTTACAAGGTGGACCTCAGAACTTTGGTCAGTTTGTCTCGTGACGGATAATGGAAGGAAGGGCAGGCAACTGGTCGACTTCATTTAAATAAACAAATAAAAAATAAGATAAACTCTCAGGAATAGATAAATAATAACAAAATTTGTAAAGTGGAGAAAGCGAGAGCGCGCGAATGCACTCAAGCAAACACAAACAGCACAGCACGATGCGTATTTTTTTTTAAATTGACAAAATAAATCAAAATAAATCAAAAATAAAAATAAGTGGAAAAGGCGAGAGTGCGCGAGCACACAGGAGCAAAGACAAGCAGCGCAGCTTGATGCGTAGTAAAAAAAATAATAAATAGACAACTGGTCGACCTCATTAGAAATAAAAACCCAAAAGATTAGATAGACAAACAAACAAACACATAAATGTGGAGAGATGGGCAGTGCGCGCAGGAGCAAAGGTAAACAGCAGACAGACCTGAATCCTTATCTTTACAAGGTCGACCTCAGAACTTTGTTCAGTTTGTCTCGGTGACGGATAATGGAAGGAAGGGCAGGCAACTGGTCGACTTCATTTAAATAAACAAATAAAAAATAAGATAAACTCTCAGGAATAGATAAATAATAACAAAAAAATTGTAAAATGGAGAAAGCGAGAGCGCGCGAATGCACTAAAGCAAACACAAACAGCACAGCACGATGCGTATTTTTTTTAAATTGACAAAATAAATAAAAATAAATAAAAAATAAAAATAAGTGGAAAAGGCGAGAGTGCGCGAGAACACAGGAGCAAAGACAAGCAGCGCCGCTTGATGCGTAGTAAAAAAAATAATAAATAGACAACTGGTCGACCTCATTAGAAATAAAAACCCAAAAGATTAGATAGAAAAACAAACAAACACATAAATGTGGAGAGAAGGGCAGGGCGCGTAGGAGCAAAGGTAAACAGCAGACAGACCTGAATCCTTATCATTACAAGGTCGACCTCAGAACTTTGTTCGGTTTGTCTCGGTGACGGATAATGGAAGGAAGGGCAGGCAACTGGTCGACTTCATTTAAATAAACAAATAAAAAATAGGATAAACTCTCAGGAATAGATAAATAATAAAAAAAATTGTAATGTGGAGAAAGTGAGAGCGCGCGAATGCACTCAAGCAAACACAAACAGCACAGCACGATGCATATTTTTTTTTAAAATTGACAAAATAAATCAAAAATAAATCAAAAATAAAAATAAGTGGGATAGGCGAGAGTCCGCGAGCACACAGGAGCAAAGACAAGCAGCGCAGCTTGATGCGTAGTAAAAAAAATAATAAATAGACAACTGGTCGACCTCATTAGAAATAAAAACCCAAAAGATTAGATAGACAAACAAACAAACACATAAATGTGGAGAGAAGGGCAGTGCGCGCAGGAGCAAAGGTAAACAGCAGACAGACCTGAATCCTTATCTTTACAAGGTCGACCTCAGAACTTTGTTCAGTTTGTCTCGGTGACGGATAATGGAAGGAAGGGCAGGCAACTGGTCGACTTCATTTAAATAAACAAATAAAATCGTAAGAATAAACTCTCAGGAATAGATAAATAATAACAAAAAAATTGTAAAGTGGAGAAAGCGAGAGCGCGCGAATGTACTCAAGCAAACACAAACAGCACAGCACGATGCGTATTTTTTTTTAAAATTGACAAAATAAATCAAAAATAAATCAAAAATAAAAATAAGTGGAAAAGGCGAGAGTGCGCGAGCACACAGGAGCAAAGACAAGCAGCGCAGCTTGATGCGTAGTAAAAAAAATAATAAATAGACAACTGGTCGACCTCATTAGAAATAAAAACCCAAAAGATTAGATAGACAAACAAACAAACACATAAATGTGGAGAGAAGGGCAGTGCGCGCAGGAGCAAAGGTAAACAGCAGACAGACCTGAATGCTTATCTTTACAAGGTCGACCTCAGAACTTTGTTCGGTTTGTCTCGGTGACGGATAATGGAAGGAAGGGCAGGCAACTGGTCGACTTCATTTAAATAAACAAATAAAAAATAGGATAAACTCTCAGGAATAGATAAATAATAAAAAAAATTGTAATGTGGAGAAAGTGAGAGCGCGCGAATGCACTCAAGCAAACAAAAACAGCACAGCACGATGTGTATTTTTTTTAAATTGTCAAAATAAATCAAAAATAAATCAAAAATAAAAATAAGTGGGAAAGGCGAGAGTGCGCGAGCACACAGGAGCAAAGACAAGCAGCGCAGCTTGATGCGTAGTAAAAAAAAATAATAAATAGACAACTGGTCGACCTCATTAGAAATAAAAACCCAAAAGATTAGATAGACAAACAAACAAACACATAAATGTGTAGAGAAGGGCAGTGCGCGCAGGAGCAAAGGTAAACAGCAGACAGACCTGAATCCTTATCTTTACAAGGTCGACCTCAGAATTTTGTTCAGTTTGTCTCGGTGACGGATAATGGAAGGAAGGGCAGGCAACTGGTCGACTTCATTTAAATAAACAAATAAAAAATAAGATAAACTCTCAGGAATAGATAAATAATAAAAAAAAATTGTAAAGTGGAGAAAGCGAGAGCGCGCGAATGCACTCAAGCAAACACAAACAGCACAGCACGATGCGTATTTTTGTTTAAAATTGACAAAATAAATCAAAATAAATCAAAAATAAAAATAAGTGGAAAAGGCGAGAGTGCGCGAGCACACAGGAGCAAAGACAAGCAGCGCCGCTTGATGCGTAGTAAAAAAAATAATAAATAGACAACTGGTCGACCTCATTAGAAATAAAAACCCAAAAGATTAGATAGACAAACAAACAAACACATAAATGTGGAGAGAAGGGCAGTGCGCGCAGGAGCAAAGGTAAACAGCAGACAGACCTGAATCCTTATCTTTACAAGGTCGACCTCAGAACTTTGTTCAGTTTGTCTCGGTGACGGATAATGGAAGGAAGGGCAGGCAACTGGTCGACTTCATTTAAATAAACAAATAAAAAATAAGATAAACTCTCAGGAATAGATAAATAATAACAAAAAAATTGTAAAGTGGAGAAAGCGAGAGCGCGCGAATGCACTCAAGCAAACACAAACAGCACAGCACGATGCGTATTTTTTTTTAAAATTGACAAAATAAATCAAAAATAAATCAAAAATAAAAATAAGTGGAAAAGGCGAGAGTGCGCGAGCACACAGGAGCAAAGACAAGCAGCGCAGCTTGATGCGTAGTAAAAAAAATAATTAAATAGACAACTGGTCGACCTCATTAGAAATAAAAACCCAAAAGATTAGATAGACAAACAAACAATACACATAAATGTGGAGAGAAGGGCAGTGCGCGCAGGAGCAAAGGTAAACAGCAGACAGACCTGAATCCTTATCTTTACAAGGTCGACCTCAGAACTTTGTTCAGTTTGTCTCGGTGACGGATAATGGAAGGAAGGGCAGGCAACTGGTCGACCTCATTTAAATAAACAAATAAAAAATAAGATAAACTCTCAGGAATAGATAAATAATAACAAAAAAAATTGTAAAGTGGAGACAGCGAGAGCGATCGAATGCACTCAAGCAAACACAAACAGCACAGCACGATGCGTATTTTTTTTTAAAATTGACAAAATAAATCAAAAATAAATCAAAAATAAAAATAAGTGGAAAAGGCGAGAGTGCGCGAGCACACAGGAGCAAAGACAAGCAGCGCAGCTTGATGCGAAGTAAAAAAAATAATAAATAGACAGCTGGTCGACCTCATTAGAAATAAAAACCCAAAAGATTAGATAGACAAACAAACAAACACATAAATGTGGAGAGAAGGGCAGTGCGCCGCAGGAGCAAAGGTAAACAGCAGACAGACCTGAATCCTTATCTTTACAAGGTCGACCTCAGAACTTTGTTCAGTTTGTCTCGGTGACGGATAATGGAAGGAAGGGCAGGCAACTCGTCGACTTCATTTAAATAAACAATAAAAAATAAGATAAACTCTCAGAATAGATAAATAATAACAAAAAAATTGTAAAGTGGAGAAAGCGAGAGCGCGCGAATGCACTCAAGCAAACAAAAACAGCACAGCACGATGCGTTTTTATTTTTATTTTTATTTTTTTTTTTTATTTATTTTTTTTTTTGGCCAGTCCTGGGCCTTGGACTCAGGGCCTGAGCACTGTCCCTGGCTTCTTCCCGCTCAAGGCTAGCACTCTGCCACTTGAGCCACAGCGCCGCTTCTGGCCGTTTTCTGTATATGTGGTGCTGGGGAATCGAACCTAGAGCCTCGTGTGTCCGAGGCAGGCACTCTTTGCCACTAGGCTATATCCCCAGCCCGCGTTTTTATTTTTAAATTGACAAAATAAATCAAAAATAAAAATAAGTGGAAAAGGCGAGAGTGCGCGAGCACACAGGAGCAAAGACAAGCAGCGCCGCTTGATGCGTAGTAAAAAAAATAATAAATAGACAACTGGTCGACCTCATTAGAAATAAAAACCCAAAAGATTAGATAGACAAACAAACAAACACATAAATGTGGAGAGAAGGGCAGTGCGCACAGGAGCAAAGGTAAACAGCACACAGTCCTGAATCCTTATATTTACAAGGTCGACCTCAGAACTTTGTTCAGTTTGTCTCGGTGACGGATAATGGAAGGAAGGGCAGGCAAGTGGTCGACTTCATTTAAATAAACAAATAAAAAATAAGATAAACTCTCAGGAATAGATAAATAATAACAAAAAAATTGTAAAGTGGAGAAAGCGAGAGCGCGCGAATGCACTCAAGCAAACACAAACAGCACAGCACGATGCGTATTTTTTTTTAAAATTGACAAAATAAATCAAAAATAAATCAAAAATAAAAATAAGTGGAAAAGGCGAGAGTGCGCGAGCACACAGGAGCAAAGACAAGCTGCGCAGCTTGATGCGTAGTAAAAAAAATAATAAATAGACAACTGGTCGACCTCATTAGAAATAAAAACCCAAAAGATTAGATAGACAAACAAACAAAACACATAAATGTGGAGAGAAGGGCAGTGCGCGCAGGAGCAAATGTAAACGGCATACAGACCGGAATCCTTATCTTTACAAGGTCGACCTCAGAACTTTGTTCAGTTTGTCTCGGTGACGGATTATGGAAGGAAGGGCAGGCAACTGGTCGACTTCATTTAAATAAACAAATAAAAAATAAGATAAACTCTCAGGAATAGATAAATAATAACAAAAAAATTGTAAAGTGGAGAAAGCGAGAGCGCGCGAATGCACTCAAGCAAACACAAACAGCACAGCGGGATGCGTATTTTTTTTTAATTGACAAAATAAATCAAAAATAAAAATAAGTGGAAAAGGCGAGAGTGCGCGAGCACACAGGAGCAAAGACAAGCAGCGCAGCTTGATGCGTAGTAAAAAAAATAATAAATAGACAACTGGTCGACCTCATTAGAAATAAAAACCCAAAAGATTAGATAGACAAACAAACAAACACATAAATGTGGAGAGATGGGCAGTGCGCGCAGGAGCAAAGGTAAACAGCAGACAGACCTGAATCCTTATCTTTACAAGGTCGACCTCAGAACTTTGTTCAGTTTGTCTCGGTGACGGATAATGGAAGGAAGTGCAGGCAACTGGTCGACTTCATTTAAATGAACAAATAAAAAATAAGATAAACTCTCAGGAATAGATAAATAATAACAAAAAAATTGTAAAGTGGAGAAAGCGAGAGCGCGCGAATGCACTCAAGCAAACACAAACAGCACAGCACGATGCGTATTTTTTTTAAATTGACAAAATAAATAAAAATAAATAAAAAATAAAAATAAGTGGAAAAGGCGAGAGTGCGCGAGCACACAGGAGCAAAGACAAGCAGCGCCGCTTGATGCGTAGTAAAAAAAATAATAAATAGACAACTGGTCGACCTCATTAGAAATAAAAACCCAAAAGATTAGATAGACAAACAAACAAACACATAAATGTGGAGAGAAGGGCAGTGCGCGCAGGAGCAAAGGTAAACAGCAGACAGACCTGAATCCTTATCTTTACAAGGTCGACCTCAGAACTTTGTTCAGTTTGTCTCGGTGACGGATAATGGAAGGAAGGGCAGGCAACTGGTCGACTTAATTTAAATAAACAAATAAAAAATAAGATAAACTCTCAGGATTAGATAAATAATAACAAAAAAATTGTAAAGTGGAGAAAGCGAGAGCGCGCGAATGCACTCAAGCAACACACAAACAGCACAGCACGATGCGTTTTTTTTTTTAAAATTGACAAAATAAATCAAAAATAAATCAAATATAAAAATAAGTGGAAAAGGCGAGAGTGCGCGAGCACACAGGAGCAAAGACAAGCAGCGCAGCTTGATGCGTAGTAAAAAAAATAATAAATAGACAACTGGTCGACCTCATTAGAAATCAAAACCCAAAAGATTAGATAGACAAACAAACAAACACATAAATGAGGAGAGAAGGGCAGTGCGCGCAGGAGCAAAGGTAAACAGCAGACAGACCTGAATCCTTATCTTTACAAGGTCGACCTCAGAACTTTGTTCAGTTTGTCTCGGTGACGGATAATGGAAGGAAGGGCAGGCAACTGGTCGACTTCATTTAAATAAACAAATAAGAAATAAGATAAACTCTCAGGAATAGATAATTAATAACAAAAAATTGTAAAGTGGAGAAAGCGAGAGCGCGCGAATGCACTCAAGCAAACACAAACAGCACAGCACGATGCGTATTTTTTGTTAAATTGACAAAATAAATAAAAATAAATAAAAAATAAAAATAAGTGGAAAAGGCGAGAGTGCGCGAGCACACAGGAGCAAAGACAAGCAGCGCATCTTGATGCGTAGTAAAAAAAATAATAAATAGACAACTGGTCGACCTCATTAGAAATAAAAACCCAAAAGATTAGATAGACAAACAAACAAACACATAAATGTGGAGAGAAGGGCAGTGCGCGCAGGAGCAAAGGTAAACAGCAGACAGACCTGAATCCTTATCTTTACAAGGTCGACCTCAGAACTTTGTTCAGTTTGTCTCGGTGACGGATAATGGAAGGAATTGCAGGCAACTGGTCGACTTCATTTAAATAAACAAATAAAAAAATAAGATAAACTCTCAGGAATAGATAAATAATAACAAAAAAATTGTAAAGTGGAGAAAGCGAGAGCGCGCGAATGCACTCAAGCAAACACAAACAGCACAGCACGATGCGTATTTTTTTTTAAATTGACAAAATAAATAAAAATAAATAAAAAATAAAAATAAGTGGAAAAGGCGAGAGTGCGCGAGCACACAGGAGCAAAGACAAGCAGCGCCGCTTGATGCGTAGTAAAAAAAATAATAAATAGACAACTGGTCGACCTCATTAGAAATAAAAACCCAAAAGATTAGATAGACAAACAAACAAACACATAAATGTGGAGAGAAGGGCAGTGCGCGCAGGAGCAAAGGTAAACAGCAGACAGACCTGAATCCTTATCTTTACAAGGTCGACCTCAGAACTTTGTTCAGTTTGTCTCGGTGACGGATAATGGAAGGAAGGGCAGGCAACTGGTCGACTTCATTTAAATAAACAAATAAAAAATAAGATAAACTCTCAGGAATAGATAAATAATAACAAAAAAATTGTAAAGTGGAGAAAGCGAGAGCGCGCGAATTCACTCAAGCAAACACAAACAGCACAGCACGATGCGTTTTTTTTTTTAAAATTGACAAAATAAATCAAAAATAAATCAAATATAAAAATAAGTGGAAAAGGCGAGAGTGCGCGAGCACACAGGAGCAAAGACAAGCAGCGCAGCTTGATGCGTAGTAAAAAAAATAATAAATAGACAACTGGTCGACCTCATTAGAAATCAAAACCCAAAAGATTAGATAGACAAACAAACAAACACATAAATAAGGAGAGAAGGGCAGTGCGCGCAGGAGCAAAGGTAAACAGCAGACAGACCTGAATCCTTATCTTTACAAGGTCGACCTCAGAACTTTGTTCAGTTTGTCTCGGTGACGGATAATGGAAGGAAGGGCAGGCAACTGGTCGACTTCATTTAAATCAAATAAAAAATAAGATAAACTCTCAGGAATAGATAAATAATAACAAAAAATTGTAAAGTGGAGAAAGCGAGAGCGCGCGAATGCACTCAAGCAAACACAAACAGCACAGCACGATGCGTATTTTTTTTTTAAATTAACTAAATAAATCAAAATAAAAATAAGTGGAAAAGGCGAGAGTGCGCGAGCACACAGGAGCAAAGACAAGCAGCGCAGCTTGATGCGTAGTAAAAAAAATAATAAATAGACAACTGGTCGACCTCATTAGAAATAAAAACCCAAAAGATTAGATAGACAAACAAACAAACACATAAATGTGGAGAGAAGGGCAGTGCGCGCAGGAGCAAATGTAAACAGCAGACAGACCTGAATCCTGATCTTTACAAGGTCGACCTCAGAACTTTGTTCAGTTTGTCTCGGTGACGGATAATGGAAGGAAGGGCAGGCAACTGGTCGACTTCATTTAAATAAACAAATAAAAAATAAGATAAACTCTCAGGAATAGATAAATAATAACAAAAAAATTGTAAAGTGGAGAAAGCGAGAGCTCGCGAATGCACTCAAGCAAACACAAACAGCACAGCACGATGCGTATTTTTTTTTAAATTGACAAAATAAATCAAAAATAAAAATAAGTTGAAAAGGCGAGAGTGCGCGAGCACACAGGAGCAAAGACAAGCAGCGCATCTTGATGCGTAGTAAAAAAAAATAATAAATAGACAACTGGTCGACCTCATGAGAAATAAAAACCCAAAAGATTAGATAGACAAACAAACAAACACATAAATGTGGAGAGAAGGGCAGTGCGCGCAGGAGCAAAGGTAAACAGCAGACAGACCTGAATCCTTATCTTTACAAGGTCGACCTCAGAACTTTGTTCAGTTTGTCTCGGTGACGGATAATGGAAGGAAGGGCAGGCAACTAGTCGACTTCATTTAAATAAACAAATAAAAAATAAGATAAACTCTCAGGAATAGATAAATAATAACAAAAAAATTGTAAAGTGGAGAAAGCGAGAGCGCGAGAATGCACTCAAGCAAACACAAACAGCACAGCACGATGCGTATTTTTTTTTAAATTGACAAAATAAATCAAAAATAAAAATAAGTGGAAAAGGCGAGTGCGCGAGCACACAGGAGCAAAGACAAGCAGCGCAGCTTGATGCGTAGTAAAAAAAAATAATAAATAGACAACTGGTCGACCTCATTAGAAATAAAAACCCAAAAGATTAGATAGAGAAACAAACAAACACATAAATGTGGAGAGAAGGGCAGTGCGCACAGGAGCAAAGGTAAACAGCAGACAGACCTGAATCCTTATCTTTACAAGGTCGACCTCAGAACTTTGTTCAGTTTGTCTCGGTGACGGATAATGGAAGGAAGGGCAGGCAACTGGTCGACTTCATTTAAATAAACAAATAAAAAAATAAGATAAACTCTCAGGAATAGATAAATAATAACAAAAAATTGTAAAGTGGAGAAAGCGAGAGCGCGCAAATGCACTCAAGCAAACACAAACAGCACAGCACGATGCGTATTTTTTTAAATTGACAAAATAAATCAAAAATAAATCAAAAAGAAAAAATAAGTGGAAAAGGCGAGAGTGCGCGAGCACACAGGAGCAAAGACAAGCAGCACAGCTTGATGCGTAGTAAAAGAAATAATAAATAGACAACTGGTCGACCTCATTAGAAATAAAAACCCAAAAGATTAGATAGACAAACAAACAAACACATACATGTGGAGAGAAGGGCAGTGCGCGCAGGAGCAAAGGTAAACAGCAGACAGACCTGAATCCTTATCTTTACAAGGTCGACCTCAGAACTTTGTTCAGTTTGTCTCGGTGACGGATAATGGAAGGAAGGGCAGGCAACTGGTCGACTTCATTTAAATAAACAAATAAGAAATAAGATAAACTCTCAGGAATAGATAAATAATAACAAAAAAAATTGTAAAGTGGAGAAAGCGAGAGCGCGCGAATGCACTCAAGCAAACACAAACAGCACAGCACGATGCGTATTTTTTTTTAATTGACAAAATAAATCAAAAATAAATCAAAATAAAAATAAGTGGAAAAGGCGAGAGTGCGCGAGCACACAGGAGCAAAGACAAGCAGCGCAGCTTGTTGCGTAGTAAAAGAAATAATAAATAGACAACTGGTCGACCTCATTAGAAATAAAAACCCAAAAGATTAGATAGACAAACAAACAAACACATAAATGTGGAGAGAAGGGCAGTGCGCGCAGGAGCAAAGGTAAACAGCAGACAGACCTGAATCCTTATCTTTACAAGGTCGACCTCAGAACTTTGTTCAGTTTGTTCGGTGACGGATAATGGAAGGAAGGGCAGGCAACTGGTCGACTTCATTTAAATAAACAAATAAAAATAAGATAAACTCTCAGGAATAGATAAATAATAACAAAAAAATTGTAAAGTGGAGAAAGCGAGAGCGCGCGAATGCACTCAAGCAAACACAAACAGCAAAGCACGATGCGTAGTTTTTTTTAAAATTGACAAAATAAATCAAAAATAAATCAAAAATAAAAATAAGTGGAAAAGGCGAGAGTGCGCGAGCACACAGGAGCAAAGCCAAGCAGCGCAGCTTGATGCGTAGTAAAATAAATGATAAATAGACAACTGGTCGACCTCAATTAGAAATAAAAACCCAAAAGATTAGATAGACAAACAAACAAACACATAAATGTGGAGAGAAGGGCAGTGCGGGCAGGAGCAAAGGTAAACAGCAGACAGACCTGAATGCTTACCTTTACAAGGTCGACCTCAGAACTTTGTTCAGTTTGTCTCGGTCACGGATAATGGAAGGAAGGGCAGGCAACTGGTCGACTTCATTTAAAAAACAAATAAGAAATAAGATAAACTCTCAGGAATAGATAAATAATAACAAAAAAATTGTAAAGTGGAGAAAGCGTGAGCGCGCGAATGCACTCAAGCAAACACAAACAGCACAGCGGGATGCGTATTTTTTTTTAAATTGACAAAATAAATCAAAAATAAAAATAAGTGGAAAAGGCGAGAGTGCGCGAGCACACAGGAGCAAAGACAAGCAGCGCAGCTTGATGCGTAGCAAAAAAAATAATAAATAGACAACTGGTCGACCTCATTAGAAATAAAAACCCAAAAGATTAGATAGACAAACAAACAAACACATAAATGTGGAGAGAAGGGCAGTGCGCGCAGGAGCAAAGGTAAACAGCAGACAGACCTGAATCCTTATCTTTACAAGGTCGACCTCAGAACTTTGTTCAGTTTGTCTCGGTGACGGATAATGGAAGGAAGGGCAGGCAACTGGTCGACTTCATTTAAATAAACAAATAAGAAATAAGATAAACTCTCAGGAATAGATAAATAAAAACAAAAAAATTGTAAAGTGGAGAAAGCGAGAGCGCGCGAATGCACTCAAGCAAACACAAACAGCACAGCACGATGCGTATTTTTTTTTAATTGACAAAATAAATCAAAAATAAATCAAAAATAAAAATAAGTGGAAAAGGCGAGAGTGCGCGAGCACACAGGAGCAAAGACAAGCAGCGCAGCTTGATGCGTAGTAAAAGAAATAATAAATAGACAACTGGTCGACCTCATTAGAAATAAAAACCCAAAAGATTAGATAGACAAACAAACAAACACATAAATGTGGAGAGAAGGGCAGTGCGCGCAGGAGCAAAGGTAAACAGCAGACAGACCTGAATCCTTATCTTTACAAGGTCGACCTCAGAACTTTGTTCAGTTTGTCTCAGTGACGGATAATGGAAGGAAGGGCAGGCAACTGGTCGACTTCATTTAAATAAACAAATAAAAAATAAGATAAACTCTCAGGAATAGATAAATAATAACAAAAAAATTGTAAAGTGGAGAAAGCGAGAGCACGCGAATGCACTCAAGCAAACACAAACAGCACAGCACGATGCGTATTTTTTTTCTATTGACAAAATAAATCAAAAATAAAAATAAGTGGAAAAGGCGAGAGTGCGCGAGCACACAGGAGCAAAGACAAGCAGCGCAGCTTGATGCGTAGTAAAAAAAAAATAATAAATAGAAAACTGGTCTACCTCATTAGAAATAAAAACCCAAAAGATTAGATAGACAAACAAACAAACACATAAATGTGGAGAGAAGGGCAGCGCGCGCAGGAGCAAAGGTAAACAGCAGACAGACCTGAATCCTTATCTTTACAAGGTCGACCTCAGAATTTGTTCAGTTTGTCTCGGGTGACGGATAATGGAAGGAAGGGCAGGCAACTGGTCGACTTCATTTAAATAAACAGATAAAAAATAAGATAAACTCTCAGGAATAGATAAATAATAACAAACAAATTGTAAAGTGGAGAAAGCGAGATCGCGCGAATGCACTCAAGCAAACACAAACAGCACAGCACGATGCGTATTTTTTTTTTAAAATTGACAAAATAAATCAAAAATAAAAATAAGTGGAAAAGGCGAGAGTGCGCGAGCACACAGGAGCAAAGACAAGCAGCGCAGCTTGATGCGTAGTAAAAAAAATAATAAATAGACAACTGGTCGACCTCATTAGAAATAAAAACCCAAAAGATTAGATAGACAAACAAACAAACACATAAATGTGGAGAGAAGGGCAGTGCGCGCAGGAGCAAAGGTAAACAGCAGACAGACCTGAATCCTTATCTTTACAAGGTCGACCTCAGAACTTTGTTCAGTTTGTCTCGGTGACGGATAATGGAAGGAAGGGCAGGCAACTGGTCGACTTCATTTAAATAAACAAATAAAAAATAAGATAAACTCTCAGGAATAGATAAATAATAACAAAAAATTGTAAAGTGGAGAAAGCGAGAGCGCGCAAATGCACTCAAGCAAACACAAACAGCACAGCACGATGCGTATTTTTTTTAAATTGACAAAATAAATCAAAAATAAATCAAAAATAAAAATAACTGGAAAAGGCGAGAGTGCGCGAGCACACAGGAGCAAAGACAAGCAGCACAGCTTGATGCGTAGTAAAAAAAATAATAAATAGACAACTGGTCGACCTCATTAGAAATAAAAACCCAAAAGATTAGATAGACAAACAAACAAACACATAAATGTGGAGAAGAAGGGGCAGTGCGCGCAGGAGCAAAGGTAAACAGCAGACAGACCTGAATCCTTATCTTTACAAGGTCGACCTCAGAACTTTGTTCAGTTTGTCTCGGTGACGGATAATGGAAGGAAGGAGGCAGGCAACTGGTCGACTTCATTTAAATAAACAAATAAAAAATAAGATAAACTCTCAGGAATAGATAAATAATAACAAAAAAATTGTAAAGTGGAGAAAGCGAGAGCGCGCGAATGCACTCAAGCAAACACAAACAGCAAAGCACGATGCGTAGTTTTTTTTAAAATTGACAAAATAAATAAAAAAATAATCAAAAATAAAAATAAGTGGAAAAGGCGAGAGTGCGCGAGCACACAGGAGCAAAGACAAGCAGCGCAGCTTGATGCGTAGTAAAAAAAATAATAAATAGACAACTGGTCGACCTCATTAGAAATAAAAACCCAAAAGATTAGATAGACAAACAAACAAACACATAAATGTGGAGAGAAGGGCAGTGCGGGCAGGAGCAAAGGTAAACAGCAGACAGACCTGAATGCTTACCTATACAAGGTCGACCTCAGAACTTTGTTCAGTTTGTCTCGGTCACGGATAATGGAAGGAAGGGCAGGCAACTGGTCGACTTCATTTAAAAAACAAATAAGAAATAAGATAAACTCTCAGGAATAGATAAATAATAACAAAAAAAATTTTAAAGTGGAGAAAGCGAGAGCGCGCGAATGCACTCAAGCAAACACAAACAGCACAGCACGATGCGTATTTTTTTTTAAATTGACAAAATAAATCAAAAATTAATCAAAATAAAAATAAGTGGAAAAGGCGAGAGTGCGCAAGCACACAGGAGCAAAGACAAGCAGCGCAGCTTGATGCGTAGTAAAAAAAATAATAAATAGACAACTGGTCGACCTCATTAGAAATAAAAACCCAAAAGATTAGATAGACAAGCAAACAAACACGATAAATGTGGAGAGAAGGGCAGTGCGCGCAGGAGCAAAGGTAAACAGCAGACAGACCTGAATCCTTATCTTTACAAGGTCGACCTCAGAACTTTGTTCAGTTTGTCTCGGTGACGGATAATGGAAGGAAGGGCAGGCAACTGGTCGACTTCATTTAAATAAACAAATAAAAAATAAGATAAACTCTCAGGAATAGATAAATAATAACAAAAAATTGTAAAGTGGAGAAAGCGAGAGCGCGCGAATGCACTCAAGCAAACACAAACAGCACAGCACGATGCGTATTTTTTTTTTAAATTGACAAAATAAATCAAAAATAAATCAAAAAATAAAAATAAGTGGAAAAGGCGAGAGTGCGCGAGCACACAGGAGCAAAGACAAGCAGCGCAGCTTGATGCGTAGTAAAAGAAATAATAAATAGACAACTGGTCGACCTCATTAGAAATAAAAAACCCAAAAGATTAGATAGACAAACAAACAAACACATAAATGTGGAGAGAAGGGCAGTGCGCGCAGGAGCAAAGGTAAACAGCAGACAGACCTGAATCCTTATCTTTACAAGGTGGACCTCAGAACTTTGTTCAGTTTGTCTCCGTGACGGATAATGGAAGGAAGGGCAGGCAACTGGTCGACTTCATTTAAATAAACAAAATAAAAAATAAGATAAACTCTCAGGAATAGATAAATAATAACAAAAAAATTGTAAAGTGGAGAAAGCGAGAGCGCGCGAATGCACTCAAGCAAACACAAACAGCAAAAGCACGATGCGAAGTTTTTTTTTAAAATTGACAAAATAAATCAAAAATAAATCAAAAATAAAAATAAGTGGAAAAGGCGAGAGTGCGCGAGCACACAGGAGCAAAGACAAGCAACGCAGCTTGATGCGTAGTAAAAAAAATAATAAATAGACAACTGGTCGACCTCATTAGAAATAAAAACCCAAAAGATTAGATTAGACAAACAAACAAACACATAAATGTGGAGAGAAGGGCAGTGCGCGCAGGAGCAAAGGTAAACAGCAGACAGACCTGAATCCTTATCTTTACAAGGTCGACCTCAGAACTTTGTTCAGTTTGTCTCGGTGACGGATAATGGAAGGAAGGGCAGGCAACTGGTCGACTTCATTTAAATAAACAAATAAAAAATAAGATAAACTCTCAGGAATAGATAAATAATAACAAAAAAAATTGTAAAGTGGAGAAAGCGAGAGCGCGCGAATGCACTCAAGCAAACACAAACAGCACAGCACGATGCGTATTTTTTTTTTATATTGACAAAATAAATCAAAAATAAATCAAAAATAAAAAATAAGTGGAAAAGGCGAGAGTGGGGCTGGGGATATAGCCTAGTGGCAAGAGTGCCTGCCTCGGATACACGAGGCCCTAGGTTCGATTCCCCAGCACCACATATACAGAAAACGGCCAGAAGCGGCGCTGTGGCTCAAGTGGCACAGTGCTAGCCTTGAGCGGGAAGAAGCCAGGGACAGTGCTCAGGCCCTAGGTCCAAGGCCCAGGACTGGACAAAAAAAAAAAAAAAAAAAAAAAAAAAGAAAAGGCGAGAGTGCGCGAGCACACAGGAGCAAAGACAAGCAGCGCAGCTTGATGCGTAGTAAAAAAAATAATAAATAGACAACTGGTCGACCTCATTAGAAATAAAAACCCAAAACATTAGATAGACAAACAAACAAACACATAAATGTGGAGAGAAGGGCAGTGCGCGCAGGAGCAAAGGTAAACAGCAGACAGACCTGAATCCTTATCTTTACAAGGTCGACCTCAGAACTTTGTTCAGTTTGTCTCGGTGACGGATAATGGAAGGAAGGGCAGGCAACTAGTCGACTTCATTTAAATAAACAAATAAAAAATAAGATAAACTCTCAGGAATAGATAAATAATAACAAAAAAATTGTAAAGTGGAGAAAGCGAGAGCGCGAGAATGCACTCAAGCAAACACAAACAGCACAGCACGATGCGTATTTTTTTTTAAATTGACAAAATAAATCAAAAATAAAAATAAGTGGAAAAGGCGAGTGCGCGAGCACACAGGAGCAAAGACAAGCAGCGCAGCTTGATGCGTAGTAAAAAAAAATAATAAATAGACAACTGGTCGACCTCATTAGAAATAAAAACCCAAAAGATTAGATAGAGAAACAAACAAACACATAAATGTGGAGAGAAGGGCAGTGCGCACAGGAGCAAAGGTAAACAGCAGACAGACCTGAATCCTTATCTTTAAAAGGTCGACCTCAGAACTTTGTTCAGTTTGTCTCGGTGACGGATAATGGAAGGAAGGGCAGGCAACTGGTCGACTTCATTTAAATAAACAAATAAAAAATAAGATAAACTCTCAGGAATAGATAAATAATAACAAAAAAATTGTAAAGTGGAGAAAGCGAGAGCGCGCGAATGCACTCAAGCAAACACAAACAGCACAGCACGATGCGTATTTTTTTTAAAATTGACAAAATAAATCAAAAATAAAAATAAGTGGAAAAGGCGAGAGTGCGCGAGCACACAGGAGCAAAGACAAGCAGCGCAGCTTGATGCGTAGTAAAAAAAATAATAAATAGACAACTGGTCGACCTCATTAGAAATAAAAACCCAAAAGATTAGATAGACAAACAAACAAACACATAAATGTGGAGAGAAGGGCAGTGCGCGCAGGAGCAAAGGTAAACAGCAGACAGACCTGAATCCTTATCTTTACAAGGTCGACCTCAGAACTTTGTTCAGTTTGTCTCGGTGACGGATAATGGAAGGAAGGGCAGGCAACTGGTCGACTTCATTTAAATAAACAAATAAAAAATAAGATAAACTCTCAGGAATAGATAAATAATAACAAAAAATTGTAAAGTGGAGAAAGCGAGAGCGCGCAAATGCACTCAAGCAAACACAAACAGCACAGCACTGCGTATTTTTTTAAATTGACAAAATAAATCAAAAATAAATCAAAAAGAAAAATAAGTGAAAAGGCGAGAGTGCGCGAGCACACAGGAGCAAAGACAAGCAGCACAGCTTGATGCGTAGTAAAAGAAATAATAAATAGACAACTGGTCGACCTCATTAGAAATAAAAACCCAAAAGATTAGATAGACAAACAAACAAACACATACATGTGGAGAGAAGGGCAGTGCGCGCAGG